>NC_073348.2:25927500-26177500 GCF_027580225.2 Misgurnus anguillicaudatus
TGTACACACACACACACACACACACACACACACAAACTTTATGTTTGGCAATCCACCCCCGGTATGCTGGGCTGGATTCTAAAAGTGATCCAACACGGTTATTCACTTCGCTCAGAGACCACCCTGGTTTCGGGGCGTTCTCTACACCACTGTCCCAGACGATCGCATGCAGATCCTCAGGGAAGCGGTGCGTTCTTTATTACTAAAAGACGCGATGGAGACGGTCCCGGCGGATCAAAGTGAATCAGGCTTTTACAGTTGTTATTTTCTCGTTCCAAAGAAAGACAGCGTCCTCAGAACGATCTACGCATTTTGAACCGTGCTCTTGTCAAATGGCCATTCAAAATGCTTACAGACAGACGAATCATGGCGTTAATTCGACCAGGCGATTGGTTCATATCAGTGGATCTGAAAGATGCTTACTTTCACATTCCGATAGCACCTCGTCACAGGCCGTTTCTAAGATTCGCATTCGATGGGACAGCATATCAATACAAAGTTCTGCCCTTCGGATTATCTCTGGCACCACGCACGTTTACCAAATGTGCGGATGCGGCGCTCGCCCTCTCAGACAGCGGCATCCGCATATTAAATTACCTTGACGACTGGCTTATTCTAGCCCAGTCAGAGAGGGAAATTATCATGCACAAGACCGTTGTACTCCAATTTGGAGAATTTGCACAAATCAACCTCCAGAAGAGTTTGTGCACCCCCACGCAGCGGATCGCGTTCTGAGGCATGACGCTCGACTCGATAAAGATGCGAGCATGGCTTACACCGGAACGTGCGCTCACGGTCAGGCGCGAGGCAGCGTCATTTAGAGCGGGTTCATCTCCCTCTCAAACGATTTCAAAAAATGCTGGGTCTTATGGCCCACTAATACCGTTGGGAATACTGTTCATGAGACCGCTTCAGAGAGCGGGATACATTCCTAAAGTCTTGACCATGCCATTTAGAGTTCAGGTGGTTTCACTTCTCGCCTTCCCGCCTTCCCGCGGCTGAACGGCGAACAAACCCCGAACACGCTCTGCCCCGTCAGAGCGTTAAGAATATACACGGACCGTTCTGCCTCATACCGCAAGTCAGATCAGCTGTTCGTAAGCTTCGCGCACCACTCTTTAGGTATGCCGCTCACTAAACAGAGGCCATCTAAATGGATCTTGAAGCCATTGCTTTGGCTTCTGCCTCCCTGAATAAACATTGTCCAGTTGGTTCAAAAGCCCACTCTACGCAAGGTATGGCTTCATCATGGGCTTGGTCTACGGGGATTTCTATCTTTGACCTTTGTAATGCGGCCGGCTGGTCCTCGCTGTCTACGTTTGTCAGATTTTATAGCCTGAATGTCCCTGCCTTACAAGCACAGGTCATATCGGCTTAATGTTCACGGGACTGCGTTTCTGTATGCCTTCTCGGTGCGCTGCGAGCTCACCGTCATGGCTATCTGTTAATACATTATTATGCACAGCTCGTGGCGCACTCAGGGAACCCGCCGTCTTGTGCTCTGTTATATGCATCATGGTGCGTTTAGAAACTTCACTGCACCTCAGTCCGCTGTGTATACACGGCGGGATGGGAATACGTTCCCCCATAGCGTCAGCAACTGACGCAATGCAAAGTGACCGTATTGAAAGGGAACGCTTAGGTTACTCAAGTAACCCCGGTTCCCTGAAATAACGGGAACGAGCATTGCATCTCTGGCCGTGCTACAAACGTTTACGCAGCGAGTGTTATTCGGCTGCGCGCTTCAGTCGAATAATGGTAAGCTCTTGACGTTTGTTCCCGGACTTATATGGACGTGTGCCATGCCCCGCACGGGCTCAAACGTCGTTGGTCTGTATTTTCTACAGATGTTAACCAATAGGCTTCAATCGCGGAGTAAACGGGAGTTTTCTCAATAGCGTCAGCAACTGACGCAATGCTCGTTCCCGTTATTTCAGGGAACCAGGGTTACGTGAGTAACCTAAGCGTTTTCTAAGCCAGTTATTGTTAACTTTAGGCTAACTTAAAAAAAATCAATACATAATTGTCACGGCCGGGGGCGGACCCGAATAAACTAAAGGTCACGCCCCTCTCAACTCTTCCACCTCGAGGAGTTTCCCAAGACCACCCCAATGACCAGACAGACAAGTATACTACAGTTAAAACAAGCTTTATTAAATATTTAAAAGGAAAGGGGAGAGGGGAAAGGGTAATTTAAAACTAGTGTGTCTCTTCTTCGCCTCCAGGGCCACTTGGGGGAAAGACTGGGGACAGGGGCTCCTTTGGGGGCTCTGGCCCAACAATCCGTGGCGCGCTCCGCTTCTCCTGGAGGCAGAATCAGAATAATGATCAGACAAGGGTAAGGTACTTTGTTACTAGTCGCTGTTCATTCAACACGGGACCTTCGTTGGAACGGTAAGTGATGGCTATAGCCACAGGTCAAGTTCTCTCCACAGGTTACGTTACCCACAGCACTGGAGGATCCTCGTTCCCACACAGAGCTTCACCGGCACAGGTAGGTAATTTCTACAAGTACAGAACAGTTTCACTTCACAGGTTATATTACTCACAGCACTAGGGATCTTCACTCACACAGAGCTTCACTTGTACAGGTAGGTAATTGTTATAAGCACAGAACAGGTTTACTTCACAGGTTACGTTACTCACAGCACTGGGGATCTTCATGCACACAGAGCTTCACTTGTACAGGTAGGTAATTGTTATAAGCACAGAACAGGTTTACTTCACAGGTTACGTTACTCACAGCACTGGGGATCTTCATGCACACAGAGCTTCACTTGTACAGGTAGGTAATCGCTATAAGCACAGAACAGGTTTACTTCACAGGTTACGTTACTCACAGCACTGGGGATCTTCATGCACACAGAGCTTCACTTGTACAGGTAGGTAATCGCTATAAGCACAGAACAGGTTTACTTCACAGGTTACGTTACTCACAGCACTGGGGATCTTCACTCACACAGAGCTTCACTTATACAGGTATGTAATTGCTATAAGCACAGAACAGGTTTACTTCACAGGTTACGTTACTCACAGCACTGGGGATCTTCATGCACACAGAGCTTCACTTGTACAGGTAGGTGATTGCTGCAAACAGTGGATTTTCGCTGCAGTGTCAGTGCACCGTATTCCTTCGCCCATCCACGGCTGTCCGGGCGTCGTAGGGACTAGTGGGTCCGATGACACGGAGCCGAACGCTTCCCAAACTCCCCCTCCTTCTTCCACGACCGGGGTCACGAGTTGGGGCGAACCTTCGTCGGGGCTCCGCTCACCACGAGCTTCTGTTGGAGAGGTCAGTACACACACCGTTACAACCCACAGTCCGCACGGTACACTCTTGATAATACTCACTGGGTTTCTCCACTGTCTGCTCTATGGACAAACGAAGCTCTCGTTGACACACCCCGGGCACAGGGCTCAAATTTTCTCACTCTCCTTAGGACCCAGGCCACAACGGATGTCGCCGTCTCGTGACTTGTCAGGGCTAGGCGGTTTGAACGCTACAAGCACAGCATACACACAGCAAGTAAAGCGTAAACACCATCAATCAGTGAAACTCACCCACAGCACTCTTATACAACTTCACGTGGTTTTTAGATTGCTCTTGCCACCTGGCTACGACGACCTCGAGAGGATGGTTGGGCGATCGCTGGACCGCCGATGAGAGTGAGATGTGTGTTATTCACAGGCCCGGCGTGTTGATTATCCTCCTCTGGCTCACCTGCGCTTCCTTTTTCCCACAGGGCCACTGTTCTACTGGTGAACGATGCTTCCTACCATGTGCTTCGTCCGTGCTTCCGGTCAAACCACGGCTCACCCACGCTTCCCTCTCCAGTGGGGCCAGGGGCCTCAAAAACACAAAGGAACACACCAAACACTCTTTGTACAAGTATTGCACAGATAAGTACCACAGCTGTTACTCACACTTCGTTGTCAACAGCAGCTATTAACTGCACTCTTGATGGCTCTGTGTACGCTCTTTCTCAATGAAACTCCACAATATTCCTTCGTCAGCTAACTGCCCCTTTCTCTCTTCCCCAGGAGAGCGATCCAGCCAGCGTGGTCCGTCTGCAAAGCAGCAACACAGCGTATACAAAGTACACCACAAGCACGCCGTTTGATGTCTCCAAAGGTCTTTTTATGCACTGACTCTTCTCCTCGTCAGCCTATCAGCGACCGCTGTGCAAATTATCCCCACCTGCGCGCAATCAGGCTTAATTTTGACTTCGGGGAAACCCCGGAAATGAAATGTGGAAGACGGGTTCCGCCCGTCGTCGGTTCAACCAAAGATGTGGAAGACGGGTTCCGCCCGTCGTTGGTTCAAAACATCACCTGTGACATAATTTCCCCATAGACTTGCTTAAAGGGCGTTTTGCAGGTAAAATTTTTCAACGGATTTGTGCAATTTGATTGTTGATAATAAACATTTAAACTGTTATCCATTGTATTTAATCTTGTTGGGTATCACAAAACCCGAAAAAGTATGAAAAAGTACAGCAATTTGCAATGATTCTCCTTTCCCTCACAACGCACTGTATGACGTCACGCTGGGGAGATAATTGACCAAAGCCGCCTTGAGAGCATTGAGAATGACTATAGAAAGACGAGTGAAGTACAGTTCTGATAGCGCAGATAATAGATAAATACATACATACATACATACATACATACATACATACATAGATAGATAGATAGATACATAGATAGATAGATAGATAAGATAGATAGACAGATAGATAGACAGACAGACAGATGGATAGGCTAGTATAGAGAGATAGGCAGACAGCCAGATAGCATAAGGTTAGCATATCTTCGTGTAGAAAGTAAACAAACAATTAACATACTCGTGCATGCTGGCTTGAGGGGGTCCATGATCCTGCCTGAAATGGGTGTAACTTTATGCGATCTTCAGCACAAACGGTTTTGGCAGCATGTCTCTAATCCTGGAAGGTGAATGAAGCACGTCACGTCTGTTCGCGGGGACCAGCGACCCAAACGCACTCACTTTCTTACAGCCAGTAGCGGAATGGCAATCGAGAGAGTCGGGACTTTCCCGGGCCGATCTGATAATAGTTATACATTTCGAGTTATATTAGCAACACCGTCTGGCGGCGTGATGTGCGCCGGTTCCCGCAGCCCGCTGGTCAAACTGTGCAGGCAGCCTCTCTGCTCAAAGTATATAAAAGTGCTCAACCTGTTCGGCAGGTCCAAACATGTACAGGATTTATAAAAATACGATGATCAATGAGCGGTTCCTCCTCAAATGGCATAGCCTGTCGTGATGTAAAAAGCCGCCGAACGCCTGTTTATTACAGTATGTATGCGGTCGGATCTGAGTGTGCTGCAGCTGCTGACTGCTGCTGCGTATAAAATGATCGTGTGATTCGTTATAATCGCATAAACAAAATAACAAAGCATCCTTTTATTTCACAAAACAATATATTTGAGATATTATTTGATAGACTAGTAAGTGTGGATTAAGGATGTTTAAAAATCTCTAGCCTGGTGGTCAGGACATGAATGGATCAAATCAGCAGATTTGCGAAGTTTTATTTATCTCCACATATATCATAAATAATAATTAGCAAGGTAACTTTGCAGTATAACACATTATATATTTCCTACGATGTATATATGATTTCCAAATTATATACGTAAGTATTAAACAGCAATAAATGTCTCATCTATCTCTATGGCTCTGGCTGAGTCTTTCTCCACTTCTCCCCAACGTGACGTCATCGCAGAATTGCGTTAAAAAAACCGTTAGTACCAAAAACGTAAAAAAAGTGGTCTTTAAGACCATTTTTGAGACATTTTAAAAATTATACACATATCTTGAGTGATTTATGTACCCATTAATCGACAGTGGTGGTTAACCTGCAACATACACTTTAAGACATACATACCAAGTAATATTACAATAGGTACCCTGTAGTTATAAAATACTTAGAGTACACATATTTTTTTTATTTTCCATATTCTTACCCGTTATTACCCCAAACTTATCATATTGTTTCCTTATACCTACCAGTATGTACCGTAGAGGTACTCTGTTGTTATAAATAGGTACGCTGTAAATTCTGTTTAGTTACACGGTACATTGCCGGTCGTAATATAAAGTGTTACAGAATAATTAATTAAGCTTTGATTTAAACCAGATTTAGGCCTAATCCTTGTTGGTGCAACCCACTATTAATGTTTTAATTTCTTCCAATATTCATGCACTCTTAACCCGGATTAGTTGACATTACCAGAAATTTGTGGGGAAACCCGTTGCATATAACTTTAGTTTTTATCACTTTATATTACTTTTAATGTTATAAATGGTATTATAACACAAAATTAACGACTGACTTCAAGTCATTAAGTCATTTGATTCTCCACAGAATACACATAAAACTGTGTTTTTGACATATATTGTCAGTACTGTGGAGATAAAATGTAAGAAAGGGACAGCACTCACAGTTCAAGCTTCAAAAATAGCGTTTAATCGCCCACAACGAACGTTTCGGGCTGAACGCCCTTCTTCAGCGTACTGGCGATTTCACAAATTAATCACAGGTGTTTCCTTAAATAAGGTGTTCACCTCTGACCTGTATACAATTCCTCTCCAAAAGAGGGAGCTCAAGATACAAGCAACCATCAAAATACATTTCTGAAAATGTACAAATTGTACAAATACACTGATATGCAATAGACAAATGAAAAAAATGAAAAAAATAATATATAAATAAATTTACAATAAACAAAAAAGAAAAAAGCAGGAAGAGATAAACATATTCTTAAAGTTGTATCATATTAACAAAGTCAGAAAAGACAGGAAGAGAGAAACACATTCTTAAAGTTGTATCATATTAACAAAGTTACAGAAAACAGCTAAGGACCAATTCGTCATTCATCCCAGAGGGAATTATTGTACCCAAATAATGAATCCAATACGCTTCTCTCTGTAGTAACAATTTGTCTCGATCACCACCCCTACGTGGCATATGCACGACCTCAATACCCATAAATGTTAACTCTCTGACATCATGTTTTAAACTGTTGAAATGTCTCGCCACCGGTGATTTCTCATCATGTTTACGAATGCAACACTTGTGCTCACATATCCTAGTCTTCAATTCACGCTTGGTCTTACCCAGTGCTTTAAGTGGGCCGGAACGCCCCGGTACTCAGTACCGCCACTTCTAAAAATAGCTCTTGAGCGTACCACCACCTCTACGTGCGCCCAGAACGTGCTTTTAGCGTACCGGAACGCTCATCTGTTTAAAAATCAGAGGTTTAATTTAATCATTTGGCTGCGCTGCCGCTTTTCAGAGCGCCCTTAATGTACGCTTCCTAATTCGTTCCACCGAGAGCAGAGACTACATTACCCATACACCCTTGCGTTTACAAGTTAAAAGCGCATGCGTCCTTCAGTCAGTGTCAACGTGCTCTGGAGAGGTGTGTGTTTGTGTGTGAAACGCGCAACCATAGATGCTCGGTTAAAATGAAAATACAATGAACACGTAATATGCCCTCCTTGTTTTAGACTCTGAGTAGTAAAAGAACGCCGTCAGAATCAGAGGACTCGCTGACTGACATCCCACCAAGCCAGAATGATAGCTGCAGGTCAGACGCAAGCCTTGTAGGTACGTGATAATCTCCGCTGTCGCGGCTTTCAGTTTGGTTCCCCTCGACGCAATTTCGGATTTCCTCAGGCGATGTGCAGAAAACATTCTAGAAATTGTAATATACATTTAGTTTAATTGCTAAACTAAAAGTAAACGAAATTTCAATGAATTTGAACGACGTGCACAGTAGTTTTACCACCCGCAAAATGGAAAACAATGGGACAAAATAAATGACTTTAATTAGAGTTTCAAATGGCCAGTATTTTGTTATTCTTGACCCCATAGACATGGTCTTTTTTTCAAGCTTTTTCTATCTGAACCACTAGTTTTAGCATTTAACCATGCTGAAAATTTTACTCACATATCTACCTTTTGCCCATTTTATTTATGTTCAAAAACTCTTTCTACAGTAGCCCTTTCTAATGGTATTTTTTCAAAATCCTTTTGCACATTTTATTTATGTTCAGTAGCTATTTCTAGCTCAAGCAAATCCACAAATTTATAAAAGGATTAATTATTTTTTACAAGGTCGTCTGTTGACTGCTAAATATAAAACCCCTTCAATATAGACGGGTTGCACGGCGACGTCACTAACTGGTTGCGCGCGCAACCGAGAGGCAGAAAGAAGAGACGTGCATTGTGTTGTATGCTAGGAGCGGTGTCTGTAAGTCAAAATGCCAAGGAATTTTTGCGTGGAAAATAGTACCAACAGATTCAGTGCTGGGTGCCTGATGTTAACATACCAGTAGATACGACTATTACGTAACTAGCATTATAATTATAACATTATAATTCATACATGTATCACAGTAACACTGCAAAAATAAAGACAGAAAAACAGATCCAACTAAAATCAAGTCTTATTTATATACAAACAATAAAGAACGCTTCAATAATTAAGGTTGTTGCAGTAGCGGATCAGCTCACCAATCAGGCTTTCTGCCTCCTGGATGCGCGCGCACCCTGCAATGTTTGTAAACTTGCAACCCCTCTATAGGAGTCGAGTCAGCAAAAAAAAAAAAAAAAAAAAATAGAGTACCGGCACCTCTTTTGGGCCACTTAAAGCACTGGTCTTACCAACATAGTACAAATCACAAGGACATTTTAACAAGTATACCACATACTTTGTGTTACAAGTAATCCTACCTCAAACACGAATGGTTTATCCAAGGTGGTTTGCTTAAAAATTTGTCCTTTTATCATAGCATAACAATGAACACAGTTATGGCATGGAAAATTGCCACTAAGAATGTGTGATAAAAAATGAGAACGTGTAGTAGATAGATCTGTTTTTACTAAAACATCACGTAAGTTTGGAGATCTCTTATAGAAGTGTCTAGGTGGAATGGTGAAGCAAGTTGCAATCTGTGGATCTGTCTCTAAGATGTGCCAGTGTTTTCTTACTATATGTTTTAAAGAAATAGGACTGTACGTGGAGACCAGCGGTAAGCTCTGTTGGACCACATCCTTCTGTTTGGGCTGTAATAAATCTGTTCTTTGTATCTGTCTTACTCTACTAAGATGTTGTTGTAGTATAGGATTCTTATACCCCCTTATCATTAAAGCCGTCCCACAAGTTTTTTGCGTGTATTTCAAACGTATCTTGTGAAGCGCAAATACGTTTAACGCGTGTAAACTGACTGTATCAAATCATTCGTGTTTGAGGTAGGATTACTTGTAACACAAAGTATGTGGTATACTTGTTAAAATGTCCATGCGATTTGTACTATGTTGGTAAGACCAAGCGTGAATTGAAGACTAGGATATGTGAGCACAAGTGTTGCATTCGTAAACATGATGAGAAATCACCGGTGGCGAGACATTTCAACAGTTTAAAACATGATGTCAGAGAGTTAACATTTATGGGTATTGAGGTCGTGCATATGCCACGTAGGGGTGGTGATCGAGACAAATTGTTACTACAGAGAGAAGCGTATTGGATTCATTATTTGGGTACAATAATTCCCTCTGGGATGAATGACGAATTGGTCCTTAGCTGTTTTCTGTAACTTTGTTAATATGATACAACTCTAAGAATGTGTTTCTCTCTTCCTGTCTTTTCTGACTTTGTTAATATGATACAACTTTAAGAATATGTTTATCTCTTCCTGCTTTTTTCTTTTTTGTTTATTGTAAATTTATTTATATATTATTTTTTTCATTTTTTTCATTTGTCTATTGCATATCAGTGTATTTGTACAATTTGTACATTTTCAGAAATGTATTTTGATGGTTGCTTGTATCTTGAGCTCCCTCTTTTGGAGAGGAATTGTATACAGGTCAGAGGTGAACACCTTATTTAAGGAAACACCTGTGATTAATTTGTGAAATCGCCAGTACGCTGAAGAAGGGCGTTCAGCCCGAAACGTTCGTTGTGGGCGATTAAACGCTATTTTTGAAGCTTGAACTGTGAGTGCTGTCCCTTTCTTACATTTTATCTCCACAGTACTGACAATATATGTCAAAAACACAGTTTTATGTGTATTCTGTGGAGAATCAAATGACTTAATGACTTGAAGTCAGTCGTTAATTTTGTGTTATAATACCATTTATAACATTAAAAGTAATATAAAGTGATAAAAACTAAAGTTATATGCAACGGGTTTCCCCACAAATTTCTGGTAATGTCAACTAATCCGGGTTAAGAGTGCATGAATATTGGAAGAAATTAAAACATTAATAGTGGGTTGCACCAACAAGGATTAGGCCTAAATCTGGTTTAAATCAAAGCTTAATTAATTATTCTGTAACACTTTATATTACGACTGGCAATGTACCGTGTAACTAAACAGAATTTACAGCGTACCTATTTATAACAACAGAGTACCTCTACGGTACATACTGGTAGGTATAAGGAAACAATATGATAAGTTTGGGGTAATAACGGGTAAGAATATGGAAAATAAAAAAAATATGTGTACTCTAAGTATTTTATAACTACAGGGTACCTATTGTAATATTACTTGGTATGTATGTCTTAAAGTGTATGTTGCAGGTTAACCACCACTGTCGATTAATGGGTACATAAATCACTCAAGATATGTGTATAATTTTTAAAATGTCTCAAAAATGGTCTTAAAGACCACTTTTTTACGTTTTTGGTACTAACGGTTTTTTTAACGCAATTCTGCGATGACGTCACGTTGGGGAGAAGTGGAGAAAGACTCAGCCAGAGCCATAGAGATAGATGAGACATTTATTGCTGTTTAATACTTACGTATATAATTTGGAAATCATATATACATCGTAGGAAATATATAATGTGTTATACTGCAAAGTTACCTTGCTAATTATTATTTATTTTTGTTTATTGTAAATTTATTTATATATTATTTTTTTCATTTTTTTCATTTGTCTATTGCATATCAGTGTATTTGTACAATTTGTACATTTTCAGAAATGTATTTTGATGGTTGCTTGTATCTTGAGCTCCCTCTTTTGGAGAGGAATTGTATACAGGTCAGAGGTGAACACCTTATTTAAGGAAACACCTGTGATTAATTTGTGAAATCGCCAGTACGCTGAAGAAGGGCGTTCAGCCCGAAACGTTCGTTGTGGGCGATTAAACTCTATTTTCGCAATTTGAACTGTGAGTGCTGTCCTTTTCTAACACTATATGACATTATTTACATTGAGGGATTCAGCACCCAGTTTGATTGACCCCATTATCAGTAAGTGTGAGCGTGTTGTTGCACAGAACAGTACTGTGGAGAGAAATACAATAAAATGTTCTGAACAGGCTTCATGTATGAAAACACTGATCACCTGAACGGTGACTTCACAAAATTATAATTTACAACAAAACAACATCAATACTATAAGAGCTTCAACCTATATGACATTTTATTAAAAAATATTTGAGTAGTCAAAGTTCTTATCAGTTTTTTTTTCGGTGAAAAAGCAGAAAATAATCAAAATATTCAGGCGCAAAGGATTATGGGTATTCCTCACAACATGAAGTAATAATTTTAAGTTAATTTTGCTTGAATGTTTAAGTTTAATGGATTTTGTAAGCTTAAAAGTCAAATCAACTAAACTTTTTAAGCTTTGGCTTCAAAACAGAAAATTTTAAGTGATGTTTACTTGATTGTTTAAGTAATGACAATTTCTGGGTTAACAGTGCATATGTACTCTGATGACACCAAAGATTTATTAAACATCTTAAAAAAGTCTTGTGAAAAGGTCCTAATATGTACCATTTTCATGCAGATATGAATACATTTACTACCAATACCTCTAAGGTATTAACATGTAGCTTTGAGGTACTATGCAATCTTTGGTACCGAAACTTATGGGGTACTAATATGAACTCTTTAGGTGCAAAGGTGTACTTTTTTAAAATATAGACTTTGTGTTCAAGAAATGTGTAATTGATGACAGTCAACTAAAAACTTAATTGTTTTTTTTTTGAAGAAGAAGAAGAATTGCAATTCTGAATTGCTTGAATTGGTAGAACATAGCCTACCTACCTGAAATTTTCAGTTGAAGTTCAGACGAAAGCCCACACAGCATTAAGCTGAAAGTTTATGTGGCATCACCTGCTGCCTGTAGGGGCACTAATGTAGTAATTATTATGGGTCGTGTTTAAGAGGGGTGACAGATGACCAAGGTTAACATGAGTACTGGTTGGTTGCTATGTTCACCTGAGACCTGGTCCTGCATCTGGGTGTTAATTTTGGGGAAGTTCGACAGACAACCATAGATTCTAGTTTGCTTATTGAGTGAGGTATTTGTAGCTTAATTAATGATACATATCTTAACCTAGCTATGTATATGATCTGTCTCAAGTACAGTGAAAAAGAGAACAGATTACCATAAAAAAGTGTAAAACCAGTATTGTGGAGTTGAGGGCCTGTTTGTTTGTAGTGTTCTGTGTTGGGACCAGTGGCTGCTGGTGACTTCTTTTCTGAGGAGGCACGAATGAGAAGCACATCAAAACATTGTCGTGTGTGGCTCATCATTTCAAACTACGTGCCTGCTGCAGACGCTTTGAAAGGGTTTATGATAAAAGAAATGCTTGCGTTTGCTAGATACTTGCTTAATCTCATGTGTAATCAGAGTGTCTTGTGAATGTGAACTTCTTTTTATCATAAACCCTTTCGACGCGTCTGCAGCAGGAATGTATTTTGACATGATGCAAGATGCACATAGGTTCACATGACGCACCACCGGCTGCCACTGGTTGGGACAGCTACTTTAAAAATTGTTTAAAAACTATAAACTTTTATTTTTAAAAGTATTTAGTTGTGTTACAAACCACTAACAAAACGAATACATATAGTAAAGTTGTCCAGCGTAAATCAAGGTTTTTTATAGTTAACTAAAACTAAAAACTAAACTAAAATTACTAGAATCAAATAAAATATGGGACTAATTTTTGTTGGAAAACTTAAATTAAATGATAATTAGAAAACACTGAAATATGTTTTAGGTGAAGCATTAAAATTATTAACTAAAACAAAATAAGAACTAAACTAAAGCTTTATTTAAATTATTTACATTTAATTAAAATTTTATTCAAATTATGGAAAATAATTTGGTGGAAAAAGCTAAAAATGACAAAATATTGAATAATAAAAATTAACATGAAAACTAAATATATAAAATAAAAGCTTATTCAAAATATGTATAAAACTACAATAAAAACGCAACTAAATATCCAGCAAACTGCTTTGAGTGTTTTTTAATCTGTTGCACTGGATGTCACATGATCTTACATAAAAGATATTCATCTTTGATATTTCCTGTTTGTGGTTAATTTTACGAATTAAAGCAAGATAAAAATATGCAAAAAGCTAAAGCATGTCAGATTAAGCCAAAGAGCACTGCAAGAACATATCACACAGTCCAGGCCACATGAAGATTAGATGATGACGGTCTGATACAGATTGAGATTCAAGAAAGACTGGAGATGATGGAGAGGATGTATGAGAAGAGATATTGCTTCTGCACAAAAACAAACAGAAAACAACAACTACAGTGTTCCGGTAATGGCCTCTATATTGTATGTAATCCTTAAACTTGCTGAAATCATTTAAACTATCACAATGTGTACATGTTTTATAGTACTTCACAGAGTTGTAATAAATCGAGCACTGTGCTGCTTCACACTGACTGCACTTTTATTTTAGTTTATTTAGTCTATTTTACAATCTTTTTAAATGCATTTTAAAAGCATTAAATACGTCAGATTTATTTAATTTTTATGGTTTTTTTTATTCTTTTAGCACTATCCCACCTCAGATCACCCTTAATGTTGAATGGGATTTTAATGATAAAATGTGCTATTTAAATATCACATTTTGGCTAGCAGCGTATTATCTTCCTAGAGTGATTAATAAGCTAAAATAGCAATATTTTAGTTAAGGATGGTCTGTGAGGCCGGTGATGTCGAATTTTGATTGGTTGCTTGACTAAGCGTGTTCCCCCAAACTAACATTATGTACAATTTCTTGCATTACGGAAAGCAAATATGAAGGCTACAAACATCCCATAATTTCAAGGTTGTATACTGCATTAACTAATTTCACCATGGACATTCGAAAATGAATTAAAGGAAAACTTTACTCACCCCCATGTCATCCAAAATGTTTGTCTTTCTTTGTTCAGAAATTAAAGGGATACTTCACCGATTTAGCATTCAGCTTTGTATATGTAGAAACCCGGCAGTATTACTGAATGACCATGTTTCCCTCCATCATTTCCCCCTGAGAGGAGAGATATCTGCATTTTGGTTCTGCAAAAAAGTCCTCCGATGATGCAAAAATCGTCATATTACATCATCGGAGGACTTTTTTGCAGAACCAAAATGCAGATATCTCTCTTCTCAGGGGGAAATGAGGGAGGGAAACATGGTCATTCAGTAATACTGCCGGGTTTCTACAGATACAAAGCTGAATGCTAAATCGGTGAAGTATCCCTTTAAGTGTTTTGAGGAAAACTTTCCAGGAGTTTTTTTTTCAATTCAATAGAGTTTATTGGTCCCCAACAAATTATAGTTTTAATGCAGTTTAAAATGGCAGTTTCAATGCAGTTTCAAACAATCCCAAACGAGGCAAAGGGTTTTATCTAGCGAAACGATTGTCATTTTTGGCAAGAAAAATAAAAAATATGCACTTTTAAATGACAATTTTTTGTCTTGCACCAGTTGTGTATCCCGCCAACACCACCTTTATTGATCTCCGGTAAGTTTGCGATAGTAAAGTCATGTGAAAGGGTGGGGCCATGCGTAAAATCATCTGCTTTTCTGTCGGAGGCCATTTTGTCTGATGCCTTGTTGTGCGAGACCTGATGCAGTTTCGTTTGATGCCGTGTAGTCCGAGGCCGTACTGCTCGATGTCTGATTGACTGAGACCTGATGTCTTTTTGTCTGAGGCCTTTTTTCCTGATGCCTTTTAGTCTGAGGCCGTTTTGCCTGATGTCTGATGTGCAAGACTTTAGTCCTGACCATGTTTTTCTAGGAACTGATGCTTTTAAGTCTGAGGCACGATACTGTTTTATCTGATACTGACGCTAAGGTCTGAGGATGACCTAAAATGTACACCGTATGGCTGTAGATTGTCACATAGACAGAAAACAATACCGCAATACCGCTACATATCTAAATAATTTGTATATGATCTGTTTCAGGCACTACAGTGAAGATGAGAATTGACTACTATAAAAAGTAAAACCAATATTGTGGAGTGAGGGCCTGTGAGCGTAGTGTTCAGTGTTGGGAAGGCTACCTTAAAACTACTTTGACACTTTAAACTATTATTTTTAAAAAGTGTAGTTATAGTACCACTAACAAAACAAACAAACAGCACAGAAAACAAACGTAAACATATACTAAATAATTATTGTGTTATATCTAAAATTAAAACCCAAACTAAAATTAAAACCAATTAACTGTATAATAAACTGCTTTGAGTGTATATTAAACTGTTGCACTGGATGTCACATGATCTTACAGGAACAGACATTTATTTATGATATTTCCTGTTTGTGGTTTTATAATAAAGCAAGATGAAAATGCAAAAGGGCAAAGCATCAAAACAACCAACCTAAGCAAAACATTCCAGGCCAAAGACAGATTAAATTAAGATTATTAATAACTGTCTGATAAAGACTGAGATGAACAGAGAGAGACTGGAGATGATGGAAAGGACCTACCAGAACAGACATTGCTTCAGAGGAGAACAACTGTGCCATTCAGGAAATGATCTCTATGTATAATCCTTAAACTCGCTTAAATAGTTCAATGTGTACATGTTCGATAATAGTTGAACACTGTGTTTTAGTGTTTTATTTTTTTTATACATGATTTTACAATTTTTTATACAGTATGCATTTTAAAATTATTTTATAAAATCGAATCAATTTTCTTTTATTTGTTATTTTAAATTCAGATGTATTCGTGATTTTAAAAATACATTTTTACTCTACTTTTTTATATGTACCCCTATTTCTCTTTGTAAATAATTTTATGTAAAGCACTTTGAATTTGTGTATCAAAAGTGCTAAATAGGCTGCAGGGGTTGACAAAATAATGTGAACACCATGGAAATAGTGGAAGTCTTTTTGATTAATAAATTGTTGGACCAACATTTTGTAATACAGCAAATATTCTCACAATCAGAGGCGGACACTACTTGAGTATTTTAAGTAATTTCAATTCAAAGCATCTGTGTTTGCCTTGGGAAAAATTTTACTTTACTTAAAAATGTTCACTACATTCTAAAGCATAGAATCATAGTTTGTATTATATTGCATATTAAAATTGATTTAATACCTAATTACATAACAATTGTGTACTTTTACTTTTCTTGAGTGAAAGTACAAAAGTACTTTTTCCTTAAGTAAAAGTACAAAAAAAATACTGGATGTTTAATGTACTTAAATATTAAATATAAACCAAGAACTTGAAATTATGAAATGTAGTAGAGTGAAAATGATCATAATATGCTTTGGAATGTATGTTTTCCATAGAAAAACACTGATAAAATACGAATATTTAAAAATTTACTTTTATGTAGAAAGTAAAAATACTTAAGTAGTGTCCGCCTCTGCTCACACTAGAAATACAAAACTTCTGAACAGTGTCCATTCATCATCAGGGCTGCGTTCCCCGAAACCTTCTTAGCTCTACGTCGTTCTTGAGTTGTACCTTAAGCTTTACCTTATCGTTAATACGTGTTTCCCGAAACGTTCTTAGTTACGTATCACTTCTGTAAGTGATTCGTTCGGAAGGTTGGTCTGGAGCACTCTTAGCTATACCTTATCCCACTTGACTCCGCTAGGGGCCATGACTGTAATAAAAGCTTGTGTAGATTGCAGTCTATATAACTAAATATCTGTAAAAAAAAGTTGAAGTACACTCTGTGTTAAATTAGGCAATTTTTTTAATTTAAAGAATAAAATATTCACATAATTAGACATTATTACACTGATGGTTGTTAGATTTTTAATTATTTTTAAATATCAGCTTCGAACTATTATGAGAGGCTTAAGAAACTATTAAAAAAAGAGTTTGGGTGGAGGAGTTGGTGAAACTATGGCAGGCAGCTACACAGCGAATCTTAGTAGTTCATTTGTGCATTTCAAATCCGTTATATCTTTAGTTTACCGGCTATTTTAGCTGCAATAAAACGAATCAAGTAAAATCGCATGCCACGGGAGCACATTCATCACGAATTCATAATTGTTCATTTTCCTAAATATTATTATTGATGTTAATTCGACGTTGCATCGAAGTTTTTTTTAATGTTTTCTAACTTTGAGGCAGCTGCATGTCATATTCTTTAAAAACATTCAAAATAAACTGCTCCACTTGATTACTGCTTGTATAAGGTCAACAAATTTTCCACATTAAAACTAATCAAAGCTAAAATGTAAAGCAATCATAATATATATTTATATATCATATAATATATATTTTTATGTTATGTTTAAGGTAAAAACAGACAGGCGCGGCTCCAGAAATGCGTCCATTAAGCATTATCCGCATTGTAAACGCGCTGCTTGCGCATCCATTGTCCAAGCACAATAAACGCGTGAATTAATGAACAACAATTTGATTTTATATATTTTAAGTGCAATGCACAGCCAAGCCAGGTGACTTGCACGACCCACCTTATTCCCCTGTGCAACGCATTTATTGGAAACCCCTAATATAAATTATCCTTTAAAGTGAAGGCATAATGGATCCATTGGAGCAGTTTATGCATGATACGTTTGGAAATGAATTGCGGGTTTTGCACGGGTTTGATATAAAATAAAAGGTTGAATTTAGTTGTTTGCAATTTGAAATATTTTTTACAAGATATTCCTAATAAATTTAACTTGAACTATTTCTGAAATGTTTCTTTAATCAACAACACCGCTATCTCATAACACAGCGAAACCTATTACATAAAGTGAATAATTGATTGTCGAGCAATCGATATCAACCTATTCAGCACCATCGCCGTGGACAGCACCTGGTAACGTCGTACGTAAGAAGGAAAACCTTAAGAAACCCGCTAAGTTACAGTTCGGGAAACACGCCTAGAAAAGGTAAACCTGTAGTTAAGGTTTAACTTAAGAGTCTTCGTAGCGCGCTAAGAGACAACGTTGTCGGGAAACGCAGCCCAGATCATCAGTTGTTTCTCTTCTCATAATTCCTAAAACAGTTGATCTCGGTCAAACAGTCGGGTTATATGCTGAAAAAAAATGATTCATTGAATTTAATCAACCTTTCCAAAGGTAAGTGGCCAATCAATTCATTTAAGCTAGATTCAAACAAAAAAGATTAGTAAAGTAAAATAAAATATAAAACTTTTGTTTAAATGTAGCTTAAATAAATTGATTGCAACCACTTACCTTAAAAAAATTGATTAAATTCAATGAATATTTTTTCAGTGTAGATGCGCTTTCTAAATGAGCTCTTACGATTTTTCACCTTTGGAAAAAAGTGAATCATTATACACAACTTGTTCTGGCACAACATGCTAGACAATTTTGGGCTCTATCTTACACCCGGCGCAATGCAGCGCAATGCGCGACGCAAATGTCTTTCGCTAGTTTCCACTCTAATTTTCACGTTTAGCGCCGTGTTGTTTAAATAGCAAATGCATTTGCGCCCCCTTTTCCGCCCATGGGCGTTCTGGTCTGAAAACGAGGTGTGTTCAGGCGCATTGTTGGCGCGTTGCTATTTTGAGGCAACTAAAAAAGAGCACGCCATTGACCAATAAAAACCTGCTCTAAAGTCTAAAGTCAATGGCGCAATGTGTTTTATGTTATTTAAAGAGCGCATTAGTAAAATGCGCCTATAGACGGGAGGACACCGCGGGTTTGCTTATCAAAAAGTGCATGAATGCGCTGCAGCACAAAAATGCTTTTAAATATGAAAGATTAAAGGATTGAATGTAAAAGATTATTATTGAGTCTCTTGGACATAAATGAGGACTAATTATGAGACGTTAGAAGGCGCAAAGAGCTGCTTCACCTGCAGCCTGGTAAGTAAATAAATGCTTTGCTTTGAACAAATGCGTTTTTAAATGTTTTTTTTTTAAGCTACCTCACGGATTTATTGTATATGATGTACCTGTGGATATGGTGAGATGAGAAACATTTTTAAGTAATGCTTAAAAAAACTCTTTGCTAAAAAAAACGCTGTCCAAAGTGCTGAAACGTGAGGAGAGCCATTTGTAAATTCTTTATCTCCTGTTTGTTACAAATAAAGTATTTTTTGAGTACAAACCTTATCTTACATACCTATAAATTATGTTTTGATGATATTGGATAGCCATACATTTAAAGCAATTACAAGCCTGCTTTTTTACTTCCATGACTAAAAGAAAACGGGTTTTAAAGGTTTTAATAAAAAAAATAACAAAGTGAAAAACAACACAATTATTTAACATTAATCTTAAACTGGGGATCTTCTACCTCCGCTTAGTTTTTCAGTTTACAAAGTCCGTCATCTAAATAGGGATTAGACATAGCGCCAGCGCAGCTTGCTTTTAAAGGGAATGAGAGCTGAGACTCTCATTGGTTTACTGCACGGTACGCCCAAAATACTCCCATTACAATAGGACCTACCCTTTTCGACCATGCGCTCGGCGCAAAAACCATTTTTTCCGTCTTTAAATTAGCAAAAGTGGATTCGGACACGCCCATTTAGATGTTGCGCTGTGCGCTTTAGACAATGGGCTTAGATCGTTAAAATAGGGCCCATAAAGTTAAAAAAGATAACAGCAATGTTTTTTCCACGATCTTACAAAAAATATTAGCCACACTATCAACGGGTGTTTATATTGTTTTGTCCACCCCCTGTATAAAAACTTGCCTTTTTATAAATAATAAAATAAATTTTAATAAACAAAAAAAAAACAATTAATTTTTGAAAATTTTTTTTTTATCTGTCATCTTCAGGAAATGAGCAAGTTGGTATAAGAAGTTACAGATCAGTTACAGTGTGTTTGGTGCTGCTGTGTGTTCTTCTACTGACTGCAGTCATAGTGCTGTGTGTCCTCATCAATACAAACAATCAACAGTGTCACATCAAGACCAAAAACCTCACAGAAGAGAGAGACCAGCTATTAACCAAATATGCAAACGTCACAGAAGAGAGAGATGAATTTATTGATATTAAAAGACTGTGGGAGGCTTTAAATGAAACAGGTAATTTAGAAAAAAAAACACTAAAATAGCATTATTAATCAGTGTGGGTGGGAATGATGGACTAAAAGGTGAACTTGTTGAGTTTACAGATGGATGGATTTACTATCAGTCCAGTTTGTACTTCATTTCCTCTGAGAAGAAGAGCTGGACTGAAAGCAGACGATACTGTATAGAGAGAGGAGCAGATCTGATCATCATTAACAACAAAGAGGAACAAGTGAGTGAAAGATACTGAAGATAGAAAGTGATAGAGATTGCATATGTTTTTGTAGGTTATGTAATAAACATAACTGTCTTCCTGGATTATTTTACTAGTTGTTTGTTCGAATGGTTACTGGATGTAATGGAGTCTGGATTGGTTTGTCTGACAGTGATGTAGAGGGCAAATGGAAATGGGTTGATGGCAGCACACTGATCTCAGGGTGAGAAATCACTAAATTTTAATGATTATTATCCAATAAATGATTGTCATAGTCAGCATCATATCACACAGAAAACACTGAAGATCTAATGATGATCTGTTGTTTCAGATTTTGGGAGCGTGGAGAACCCAACAGTTATGCAGGTGATGAAGACTGTGCTGTGTCTTATCCATTAGAGTGGGCAGATTTTTCATGCACTGATGCTTTTAAATGGATCTGTGAGAAAATGATTTTAATCTAAATTATAAAGAAATATTACATAAATGAGATACATGTGACACATTTTAGTCATTTTAATCACAAACTTCTGTTTAATCATTTTTATATTGTGACTATGCAAATAATCTTTTTTTCTACATGATTTTTTACATAATTGTGAGTGACATATTGAGTAACTGCTATGTTGTGATTACTGTTGTGCAGGCAATTAATGAAAGAACCAACAACTGGAAAAAAAAATAAAAAAAAAAAATAAAACATGGCTGGTTGCTCGGAATCTGTGCTGGGAAATAACATTCTTTTCAAACAAACAGATCCTGACACAAACTCATGTCATTGACTGAGACAATGTTCAATTGAAGGTCTATTTCGCGTCTTAAGTCCATTATGAGGTTAATGCGAGAATCTGTCAGCTCAAAGTGCAGAAAAAAATCACAGATCAGTTTATGCGTCTGCAGCAGGACTCTCATGACACATGCATGTCAATTTACACACAACATGTAATAATCATACAGTAAAAATCTAAATATTATTTCATGGCTGATATACCTACAGGCATTATTGTATGCACATCTTTAAACCTTTCATGTATTTGTTGGATGTCACATACAGTATTCTCATAATTTAATTTTGCTGTTGGAACAGCTCGTATAGAAAATAAATGGGGAACGACAGCAGAGGATTGCAACTAATAGATGCTGAATGCATTTATGAGACTGGTTGTATGTCACAACTATAGCCGAATATTTTGAAATATAGAAGTTACTATGTGCTGCACACATGTAGATCGCAATTTTGATCTTCCATTGGTTATTTCCTGCCTGCTCTGCAGACCTACACAGGTAAACCGTCACCATTAGCAAAGTTTAACTCATGGGCGTCGGAAGCAAAGAAACTGTGGGTGGGTCATAGCTTTGTTTAACAGCTGTCACCAGAACATACAGAACTGGAGGGTTTGGGGGTGTCCAGTCAACTACAACAAAACGTATTCCTTACGTCTATACACAATGAAAACAAAAATCTTCAGTTCACAAACAGTGCAATAATAATAACAATACATACCAGATAGCAACAAATGCATGTCTGTAGCATATTAAAGTGTACTACTACCCATTAAAAACACAACTATAGGATATCAATGATGCGTCAGTGTGACATGTTGAATATTTACGACCAGAAATTAAATTGTGTGGGGGGAACACCGAGAGCAAACATGCACGCTCGCTGTGGATTGTCACGTAGAAAGGGAACGATATCGCGACAGACATACCAAACATTTCCTGTGTTCTCAGTTGAGAATCTGATGGTGTGTGAAGTGCTGTCATGACCACATAGCGGCACGCCACACAATATATGAACAAAACTGTTTGACAATTTTATAGTCATGTTTGTGGTCCCTCACATTTTAAAAATCTCATAAGATTGTAAAAATCTTTTAATGTGGCCCAGGTTATAATTATTCATTACAGCACATAGTGTGTGAGAGTCAGACAACAGAATCAGCCCAAAAGTTTCCCAATGACCAACCACAGACCAAATACCAGCAACTAATCAACAAAAGGTTTTACTACATATTTACAGTATAATTTCATTGTATTTGTGTTTATAAATATGAGTAACATATGGAGTAACTTGTATGTTGTGATTTTTTTTCTCGCCTAATTTTATAATACCTTTGTTGTCCTCTGATTTTTCTGTGTTTTTCTTGCTTTTAGTAATGTCAAGTCACTTTCTAATAATCACGAAAAATTAAATGAAAAGCGCCATATAAATAAAGTTAAATGACTGAATTATTGTTGATCAGGTTGTTGTTTACACAGTATAAATTTATAAAGGTGCGACTATTAACCAATAAAACTACCTTAGAAATTGCTATTAAATTTTTTTCTTATTATGAAGCATATAATAAATAATACTGCATGATAGAACACAGTTAAATCAGCTGCAACAACATAAACAAACGACTTTTGTGGACAATGTCTGGTAGACTTCCACATTGAATCAATAACAACAGAGTCCTTTACAGAAGTTTATTTCTGATAACCTTTGTTTATATATGAAGAGTTTGGTTCCAAAACGCAATAAATCCATTTTGACAAATTTTGGTAAAAACGTGTTTTCTATACCAAGAAAGTGACAAGATGAAAACAACTATTTTCTGTTACAAACTTTCACACAGCATCTTTAGGTTATAAAAACATAAAAAATTCAAATCCTTAAGTTGATTTTCAAAGATTTATTATAAAAACGGATTATTTTTTCCAAAAAAGGCAATAAATCCATGACAAGTTTTTATTCAAAATGCTATAAATCTATTGAATCAATAGCCTATATAAATGTGCATTCATCTTTGCCATGTTATATTCATTTAGTTGACTAGTTGTACACACTAATTAAAAATATAAACATTAATGTTATTAATCAAAACACTTACTTTGTCATATTAAGAACCCTGTCATTGCGGTTACTTGACGTCTTCGGTTAACGTCTTTCACAGCGATCATCTGTAAAATGTTTTTGGTCCTGCTCGATTTTCGTTGACTTTGAGTAAAATAATGGAAAGTTTTTCATAAGATCCTCTGGGGTCAATGTGTTAGCATGAGAAGCTTGATGCTGTCGGGAGAACAAGCACCCGTCTCCCGAGTGCCTCTCAGGGAAATTGTTAGATGCTGATGGCTTACGTTTCTTTCCCATCACAGAAAACCATCACAGGTTTATCAATGCAATTAAAGTATTATTTTGTTTTGTTTGTTGATCACGTAGTACAAAGTAGATGAGGAAAACCAGGACTCCGTGTACTCAGCGCGTCCGCCATTGTTTGTTTACATTGCGTGAACGTTGGGCTGTAATATCAGAAATGGAGTTATTGCGTTCTGTAAAAAAGGGGGAGTGGCGTTTGTCGCATTTTGGGAAAAAAGGGAGAAAAGATGACAGAATAACACGGCGGATATTGGATTTTGCGTAAAATTAAAAATTTACTTTTAACTACTGACCTGATATAATGCTGATTTTGGCAGTAACTCATTTTTTTCAAAAATGTCGTTTATTGCGTTTTGGAACCAAACTCTTCATATCATATTTAATGTGTGTCAACTATTGCTAACGCTTGCTACACTAAGCTAACGTTACTGTGTAAAAAATGTATACAATGTTAGCTACAGGTCCTTAACCAATTTAACTCTGCGGACCCTGTAACAGGTCCAAAATGTATTATTATTACTTAATATAAAATATTCCTTTAATTTTTAATGGTCTGTCATGGACCCAGTACCAAATACTGTATGAGATACTGTTTGAAAGCTGCATTTTCTTTGGTTGTGTGCATGAAGGTTGTGTGGCTGCCAAACCTCCACATAGTTGTGATCTATGCTCGTCATCTCCCATTGTCTTTAGCAAACCAAAACATTTTATTTTCGACCAGGTGTTTCTTTCAGTGATAGACAGTTTAGCCACTAGTCAGGCCGATAAATAAATTCTGACTGAAGGTTCAGTTCGGTTCAGGCGTGCAACTGACAACACGTCTGAGTCTGACAAAACTGTCTATACAGTATTTATTTTACTACATTACAAGCTGTCACCTCATTCTACTGCTTCTCTGATTAGTTTCATTTTTCAAGAAAATGACTAATTAAGGAAGTAAGGATTCTTTAGAAAAATTGCAAAAAAAAACAGCCAATAGGATACCACATTCTTCACCACAGTAGTGGTAAGGTCTTAAGTAAAAACTCAAAAGCAGAACTCTTTACGGCAGCGCAGAACATCTTAATATAAAACACACAATACCAACTTCCAGTGATAAATCCAACAGACTGTCAAAATATTTGCCAATATGAACATTACTGGGAAACAGGATATAGACACAGAAGATGGTGAGGAGATGAGTATCTATGTCAATGTAGAAGAAATAAACAATTATGATGTCTGTAGAGGAACAGAGGACACCGTCACCAAGACAAAACCAACATCTCAACACACAGGTACTGTACATTTACTATTACAGCTGTTTTTGTATACTAAAATAAAATGTGTATTTATATGCAAAAATGGGAACATTGTCAGATTTTCAAAAGAGAATAGAAAATTATAAAGGTTCATAAACATTTTAACACAACTGTATTTAAAAACAATATCTGTATATTTGTCATTTTCAGGAAGTGGGAGTGTGAGAAGTTACAGATCAGTTACAGTGTGTTTGGTGCTGCTGTGTGTTCTTCTACTGACTGCAGTCATAGTGCTGTGTGTCCTCATCAATACAAACAATCAACAATTTAACATCAAGAACAAAAACATCACAGAAGAGAGAGACCAGCTCCTATTAAAGTACAAAAATTTGACAAAAGAAAATGAAAGATTATTAACCAACAATAACAACCCAAATGAACAACAAAACCAGTTAATCCAGCAGATAAAGGCAATAATGAAGACAGGTATTCTTCAAATGAACTAAAATTACACCGATGAGCCATATGACCACCTGCTTAATATGCCCATGCAGCAAGGCATTGACATGATCAACATGGAATTATCTGGTACCATAATTCAAACAGCAGGTCCTCCAAATCCCATGATCATGGCCCACTCCTTAACGATTCCTTGATGAACCATTACTAATAGGGATTCGTTCACCACTGTTGATATGTACTCACTACAGTGGCATCGGAACAACTATAGGGCGAGCTGTTTCTGAGACAAAAGTTCCAATCTGACCTCTATCAAACTCCGATAAATCGTCAGCTTTTCCCATTCACATCAAACAGTCTACTGAAAGTATGCTGCTCTAGGAAGCTTGGTAGTCATACACTGTAACAAATTTCTGTAGTTTTCACAGCATTATTACTGTAAAATGAGCAAATGCTTACTGTAGAACTTGTATACAGCATGTTGCTGTAGATCTGCAAAGCATCATGGTCTTTTTTCAACGGCGGGTAAATTCTACAGTAAAAATATTTTTCCTGTGAATCACAATACAGCAATTTCTAAAGGATTTTTTTCTTCAGCCAAGGAAAGCTACGAGATTCCACACTTTCATCTGAATTTTTACTTCAGAAAGGTAAATTTGCTAATTTAATTCCAAAGTTTACTCTTGTAAAGTCTGTTTGTTCAACTTTAAGAGTGCACTGAGAGAGAATGAGCAGCACACTTCACCGTCTTGTGTGTGCATTTTGTAATTTTATTACCACAAATATATAATTCTGCATGATTTCGATATATTTTCTAGTTTGGCAACATTTTATAACGTCATTAGTTTAGAGAAGGATAATAATTTAATAATAATAGTAATTGGCCGTGTCTCAATGCTTGTTTCAGAATATTAACAATTATAAAGTTGACTGTTATTCTTTGTTAATAGTAAATTGTTTAATATGCTTATGACTTGCGAATCTAATGCTCAGTTAACTTAAATAAACCAGGGTTGATGACGTATGCGAGTGCGACCTCCGCAGGCTGAAACCAGTCTCTCGAGCTGAAAGAAAACGCAGCTGAGGAGATATGAGGTAAGACTTATCCAGTCTTTAATTTAATTATAGCGTTAGCATTGTGAACCAAAATTAATTTAAAAGTGTGTATTTTTGTATTTATTGGCGCGATATTCGTTTAAATCTCACGTTTTTTGTCTTGCTCGCTTACGTTGCTGCCTGAGGAAACAGAGCGGGCCGATTCGAAAGAAAGCATAACACACATTTTTCATAATTTCACGATTGTTTTACCGTTTCTTGGTCACAAAGTGTAGTTTTAGGACTAGTTCAGTCGAGAATGTATATGTATTATATTTAAATCTGCAGTCGATTGGTAAAGATAGCGCCTGTTTGAACGTTTGCTTAGTGAGATTCGGTACGAATGAGAACCAAAGCATGAGCGGACATCAGTGTTCACTCGCCCCGCTGACCACCGCCCTCTCTGGGCTTCATTTCTGACAGATATTCCCTGGCTCTCATGTTGGCATTGTTTGTTTATGATCGTCAAAATGAGATCAAATCAGCAGTATTTGGTGTCATAATGAAACTATTAATCGTTTTCTTATTCATATTTAGTGTCTTTTGTGTTTGTTATTGTTTTGGCGCGAGGTGAAAGTTAATAAAACTATAATTTTACAATGTTACTATGCTTTCCCATTTATTCTTAACGCGATACGAGCACTCGATTATTATTACACCTTGTTCTTGTCAGTACTATATAAAACGGTTATTTATCAGTGTCAGAGAGATGTTTTTGCATGCTGCTTTTAAACATATCAGTGGCAATATCTCATATCATGTTTTAATAGCCACGTCACGATAAAATAAATGATCAATGTCCACATTTAAAAGCTGCGGTGCTTACCTGCAGTTCCACGGTGTTTTCGCGTTCTGATAAGAGATATTGCTTCAGAAAAAAATAGTTTACATTCCTCTTTCCAAGTCCACACGATGTGACAAGACATAACTTCCATTAAAGGTGCAGTGTGTAATTTTTAGAAGGATCTCTTGACAGAAATGCAAAATAATATACAAAACTATATGATCAGGGGTGTATAAAGACCTTTCATAATGAACCGTTATGTGTTTATTAACTTAGAACGAGACTTTTTATCTATATACACTGAGGGTCCCATTACATGGAAGTCGCTGATCTTTGACGGAATAGTCGCTTCCGATTGGGATTCACAGACTGATTTACGAGCTATAGGCTTGTCGCGATAGTCTGTGAAACGGTGATTACTGGTGCTTCAGCCTCTCACCCTTTAGATCACTTGCCCACCGCGACACCGTCTTTCACCAACGTTTTGATATTTTTCTTGTAATTAAATCATTTAGTTTCGTTAGAGAGAGCAAACACTTACAACTGAATGGTCTTACTCGTTTTTGTCATAATATTTATTGGGCCGGGCGTATGCAAGCGCTGCATTTAAACAGTTGCGTGATTCAAAAGTGAAAGTAAAATGCGCACGTCTGCATGAGCATTTATAAGCCCCTCCCACACGGTGATATCGGTATCATCGGATTTGTCACGTGCTGATTAACCGGTGGGAAAATTCTGTCACCGCAGCAACCCTAACGAGCTAGTGAACTAATGAGATGGCGCGTCTGTGTTTGTCCGTGTTTGCGTGCAGTTTTTCCATTCAGAGATGAGGCTGTTTAAAGGACCTCCATTCACTAGGTGGCAGAATGATACGAAAGGTGAAGCGGTTACTGTGCCGTTATCAGTAGAATATCGCATAGCTCTTAGCCAATCAGATTCGAGAACCAGAAAGAACTGTTGTATAAATTAATATATCAAACATGTTAAAGTGCACAGAAACCATGCAACAGGAAGAAGCTGTTTTTCTCTTGGTTGATGCAAGTTATTTTTGTACAGTATTGACACACTTTTACTCTTATGAATATTGTACTTGTGATTTCTAAAAGTTATTTTTTTGTTTGTTTATTTTGTGTTACAGGAAACTTCCACCTACAGTAAGCAGATGCTGAGGCCCAGATTTCCATGCTAAGCACTCCAAGGCTCATCATGCTCGGTATGATCCCAGCACTCAACATAATAGATGCCAATTTTAGGGGTTACTTCATCTATAAAGCGTATTTGTATCAAGTCACTGTGTGAACAAAGTTTTATGTCATCTTGCACGTATATTCCAAAATTCTCTAGTGGTTATTGATCTAATAGGAAAGAAAGAGGTAGTTATGTAGGGCTAGTGTTTTCAATTAATTTTTCTTATGTAAAATAGTAAACCATATCAGATTGAATACTGTGCAATGTCAACTTTTATTTAATATTTTTTAGGAGAGTCCAATCTGAGGGCAAAAAATGGATGCTTTCCAGCGAGTGCTGAGTTCTCCTCCAATTGAGTGACGGTTGTGATTTCACTTCTGCTCTAGCCTTTTTGCGTCATACTATGTATGAGGCAGCCACTACATTGGGATTTATCCAGAGGTAAGCACTTATTTGTTTTTTTATATAGTTTTGACTAAGAATGGGAACAAATATTTGAGTACTCATTCTTTAACCAACTACCCGATTAGTAAAATACTTCTTAAAGTGTTTTTTTTTTAAATGAACTGTTGTGTTATTGTTAAATATCAAACGTTTAATTTAACTCGCCATGCAAAAGGTAGAAAAGCAGCACAGCTAGTCTAATACAGTGGCAGCCGGTGACTTCTTTTTTCGAGGGCGTTTGTCACAACATGTATGTAGCCCATCATGTGTGTGGTTCGTCATTTCAAAATATGTGTTTGGCGCGTCGAGTGAAACAATACTTTTCCATTCACAAATTAACAAATATTTACCATAAATTTCACTGTTGTATCACTAACTGTAAACTGTAAACTCCACAAACCACCAACAGAGCATATAAAAAAATTAAAATTGTTTATTTAAAAGTAAATCACTGCGAAGTAAACTTTTATGTATATGTCATCAACCCGTCTGTCTTGCTTTTACATTAATAGTCAATTTCTTTCATTACAGGGTAGAGTCCAGCCCAGGAAGTCAACTAGTTCATGTCCAGATTTAAAAGAATAATATTTCTGAAAAAAAGGTCTTGGAGAAAAACAATATTCAGGTTTGAAATCCTGCTGTAAATGTAAATCATTTAACTTTTATGCATTTGTAATTTACCAGAAACTTTTTAATAAATATTGATTGTTTTGTGTGTTCAGAAAAAAAGTGTTTTTGTATGTTCAGAAAAGTGTTGAAATTAAATGAAACATTCACAGAAAAATGTTAACATATTTAAAAAAAATGTATATGTTCAGAAAAGTTTTGAGATGTTCACAGAAAAAATGTAACACAAAAAAATGTATGCTATGCTATTTTTAATTTATGAATTTTTGTAATTTAAAGTGATAAAATAAATGGCATTTTTGTGACAAACAGTGTCTTCATTTTACAGTACACAAAATAAATGCAGTAATCCCTATTACAGTAGTAGTTATGAAATACAGTACTGTGATTATTACTTTAAAAGAGTTTACAGTAATTTTAATTTTACTGCAATTACATTTACAGTAAGAATACTGTGAAATGAAATACAGCAACTTACTAGCTAATTGCTGCCAGCAAGTTACTGTATTTTTCACAGGATTCTTTTTACAGTGTACTCCTAACATAATGGCTTATCTGTGTATATCAAATATTTTATATCATACACAAGAGTATAAAAAGCATCATAAACTGCATAATTTGGTGTGGGTAGGAAGTGTTTTAGCTGAACTGTTTGTGTTTACAGATGGATGGAAGGTATATCAATCCAGTTTGTACTTCATTTCATCTGCGTATAAGAACTGGACTGAGAGCAGAAGATACTGTAGAGAGAGAGGAGCAGATCTGATCATCATTAACAACAAAGAGGAACAAGTGAGTGAAACAAAGTATCTGCTGCATGTGTTAGGAAATCAGTAAAAACTTATATATGTTTTAATACAAAAGTATATTTTTTTACTTTTAGGATTTTATCCGAAACAATTCTGGTATGGAACTACTCTGGCTCGGTCTGACTTACAGTAGTGTTGAGGGCAAATGGAAATGGGTGGATGGCAGCACAATGAACTCTAGGTGAGAAATCAATTAATTAAACTGTATATTGTCCAATAATTGATTATCACAGTCAGTTTCATATCACACAGAAAACAACACTGAAAATGTAATGATTATTTGTTGTTTCAGTTTCTGGGGGTCTAATGAACCTAGTGGCCTTACATCAAAGATCTGTGCTGCATCTTATATAAATTGGTGGTATGATTACTCATGTGCTAATGCTTTTAAATGGATCTGTGAGAAAAACATTTTTTTGATTCTAAAATTTCTAGGGGATATTACATTGCCAGAAATGTCATAGATCACTTTTTGTGTCTGCAGCAGTGCTCTCTTGATAAAAATCATACAGTATAAAATCTAAATATTGTTTTATTGTTGATAAATTGTTTGTACACATGCATAACTTTATATGTAGCTTTAAGCTTTTTGTACTTGCTGGATGTCACATGATCTCAGGTGGTCACACATACCACTAATGGTTTCATTTAATTGTTTTAACTACTATTTAAAAAATAAGGGGATAAAAAGAAAGCAGTGGTTACATGAGTTGCTTGACTGTAAAAAAAATTTGTTACATGGTTGCTTTAATTTAACTTCAAAGTAAAATATTAGTTGTCTGTAAGTTTTACACAACTTTTTTACTCAACTCAAAATTTTAAGGCAAACTTAACTTTTGAGTTAAGTTTGCCAACTCTGGCTTCAGGTAAGAGGCAGCACAGCTGTTGTGCTTCTCCTTTCAAATAAACAGGTCGTGTAACTGGCAATTTTGAGAGAAATATATATATATATATATATATATATATATATATATATATATATATATATATATATATATATATATATATATATATATATATATATATATAAGCAATATCGCTCGAGTAGGAGTGTGATATAGCTCTATATCATCACGGCTGTGATTAGGCCAGAGGCACGAGGCCGAGTGCCGGAGGCAATCACAGCCGTGATGATATAGAGCTATATCACACGACTCCGAGAGCGATATTGCTTTTATACAACAGTTCGACGGCACACGTTTGAAAAACAAAAACTAGAAACAACAACGGAGCTATTTTAAAAGCCTCTTTGTTTGAGAACTACTTCTTCCGCCACGGATTTGAGGGCAGCCAGAATGACAGGTAAAACTTTCGGCTGCTTTGAAGCTCAACTCAATGGACGGAAAAGTTGTTTCTTTATATTACCGTTTCTTGGTCACAAAGTGTAGTTTTAAGATTAGTTCAGTCGAGAATGTATATGTATTATATTTAAATCTACAGTCAATTAGTAAAGATAGCGCCTATTTGAACGTTTGCTTAGTGAGATTTGGTACGAATGAGAACCAAAGCATGAGCGGACGTCAGTGTCCACTCGCCCCGCTGACCACCGCCCTCTCTGGGCTACATCTCTGAAAGGGATTCCCTGGCTCTCATGTTGGCCTTGTTTGTTTATGATCGTCAAAATGAGATCAAATCAGCAGTATTTGGTGTCATGATCAAACTAGTACTTTTTTTATTCATATTTAGTGTCTTTTGTGTGTTATTGTTTTGGCGCGAGGTAAAAGTTAATAAAACTATACTTGTGTAACGTTACTATTGCTTTCTCATTTATTCTTAACGCGATACGAGCACTCGATTATTATTATTAAACTTTGTTCTTGTCAGTACTATACAAAACGGTTTTTTATAAGTGTCAGAGAGATGTTTTTGCATGCTGCTTATAAATATATCAGTGGCGATATCTCATAACATGTTTTAATAGTCACGTCACGATAAAGTAAATGATCAATGTCCACATTTAAAAGCTGCGGGGCTTACCTGCAGTTCCACTGTGTTTTCGCGTTCTGATAAAAGATATAGTTCCAGAAAAAAACGAGTGTTTATATTCCTCTTTCCAAGTGTTAATCGTCCACACGATGTGACAAGACATTTCTCCCATTAACTTTAACGTAACATACAAGAGTGCTGATCTTTGACGGAATAATAACTTCTGATTGGGGATTTACAGACCGATTTATGAGCTAGTAAACTAATAAGACACACGGAGAGTGATTCAAACAGCGCGTCTGTGTTTTTCCATTCAGAGATGAGCCTGCTTAGGACCTCCATTCACTAGGTGGCGGAATAATACGAAAGGTGAAGCGGTTACAGTGCCGTTATCAGCACAATATCGTATAGCTCTTAGCCAATCAGATTTGAGAACCAGAAAGAACTGTATATATATATATGAAGAGTTTGGTTCCAAAACGCAATAAACGCCATTTTTGAAAAAAATGAGTTACTGCCAAAATCAGTATTATATCAGGTCAGTAGTTAAAAGTAAATAATTAATTTTACGCAAAATCCAATACCCGCCGTGATATTCTGTCATCTTTTCTCCCTTTTTTCCCAAAATGCGACAAACGCCACTGCTCCTTTTTTACAGAATGCAATAAATCCATTTCTGATATTACAGCGGACCATTCACGCAATGTAAACAAACATGGCGGCGCGCTGAGTACACGGAGTCCTAGTTTTCATCATCTACTTTGTACTTCGTGATCAACAAACAAAACAAAATAATACTTTAATAGCATTGCCAAACCTGTGATGGTTTTCTGTGATGGGAAAGAAACGTAAGCCATTAACAGCTAATAATTTCCGCGAGAGGCACTCGGTTGCTTGCTCTCCAGACAGCATCAAGCTTCTCATGCTAAAACATTGTGTTCTTAATATAACAAAGTAAGTGTTTTGGTTAATGCCATTAATGTTTATTTTTTAATCATTGTATACCACTAGTCAACTAAATAAATATAAAATGGTAAAGATGAATGCACATTTATACATTGATTTAATAGATTTATAGCATTTTGAAATAAAAACTGTCATGGATTTATTGCATTTTGTGGAAAAAATTATTAGTTTTTATAATAAATCTTTGAAAATCAAGTTATGGATTTGAATTTTTTATGTTTTTATAACCTAAAGATGCTATGTGAAAGTTTGTAACAGAAAATAGTGGTTTTCATCTTGCCACTTTCTTGGTATAGAAAACACGTTTTTACCAAAATTTGTCAAAATGGATTTATTGCGTTTTGGAACCAAACTCTTCATATATATATATATATATATATATATATATATATATATATATATATATATATATATATATATATAAAATTATGTTTAACATGTTTAAAATTCCTTTGTGTGTAAAAGCTTTCTTACACTGTGAGTCAGCATTGCTAGAATGATTAAAGACTTATTGCAAGTTTGAAAGACTAAGTTAAACTCCTATATAAAAAGTAACAAAAAATCCTTGGGTCAAAAATAGACAAACCCAACCCATTAGGTTAAGATTCAATCCAAAATGCAGTTTTTTATCCCATTGTTGGGTCAAATATAAAATTGTATGGGTTAATTGAACCCAACGCCTTCATCTTTTGACCCAACCAGCATTTTTTTTACGCAGTACATATACCATTTATATTTATTAAATATACAAAAATCATAAAGGGTTTTTGAGTTTTTGTTTTGTTTTATATTTATTCTGTAATTGATTTTGTCATTTGTTATAATTAAACATGTGTTTGTAGTTACAGTATGTGTGCCTCAAATGTCTTTTCTTACACTCAAGAAAAAAGAAATCCTGTAGGCAATGAGTGTATATTGTGATAAACAAGGGGGCAGAGCAACAGAAATGGCAAGGAAAACATAAGGGGAACACAAAAACAATGGAACAAAAAAAAGGACTTAGAAATAAGAGTCCTGAACAGGGGGAACATAGAACATCATGACAGTGCCCCCCCAAGGAGCGGTTTCCAGATGCTCCTACAGGAAAAAAAGTGTACAGGTGGGTGGTGGAGCAAATACGTTATGAGGGAGGGACGGTGGGCCAGGTCTGTGAAGTAGCAGAGGGCATGAGACATGGGGGAGGAGGACGCCAAAATGGTGCCGGTGGAGCAGGAAGCCAAGGCGGACACAAGGGCCAAGACAGAGACCAGGGAGGAGTCGGTGGAGGTAGAGACCAGGGTGGATACGGAGACTATGGTGGCGCCAGTGGAGACAGGAACCAGGGTGGAACTGGAGACCATGGTGGCGGCGGTGGAGGCATGGACCAGGACGGAACTGGGAACCATGGTGGAGCCGGTGGTGACTGTAACCCTGGATAGAAAGAGAAAGAGCCACTCTTTTCTTTCTCTTTCTATCTAGGTTCCATCTTGCCCTGGTTAGTGAGACAAGGGATTTCAGGAACGGCCATCTTGGCCAGGGCAGAATTTCTAAAGAGTTAAAACAGTCAAAAACATTCCCCAAACCTTTCCTTCATATATACAAATATTTTTAAAATACAAATTCTAAACTAAAATCATACTTGGGCTCTTCTGAAAACGACCAGCATGTGGCACTAGAGAGTGCTTTAAAAGCACTGCAACGTTATTCCAGAGACCCATTTGTTGCTGTGATTTGGAAAATCCACGGCAGGTATATGTTACTAGTATCTTTTTATAAGGAATTTTACTGAATATAAAAATGTAGTACCCAGTAATATAAACCATTGTTGAGTTGTACAAGTATGATGGTTGGTCAATGTAGCATTTGTCCAGCACATCCCCTACCATGATTGGACAGCTGTGTAAAAAAGGAAAGTGCCGTTTTACCCAAAGTTAAAGAATAAAAATGAATAAAATCAGGGCAAAATAATTTGCTAAATGTCATTATGATACAGTACATGGGTCGTCAAAATGCAGTGTCATCAGTTTGTATAAAAATACAGAAATCTGAATGTTTTATGCAACATTTACACAAGGTGGGGAGCAGGTGTAAATTTTTTATACAACATGATCTCACAAATTTATGTGTTATAATCACGGAATATTTTGCTAATTTATCCCTGTCATTGTCACGCACTTTCTTTTCCATGTCAGCTCTTTTCTGTGCCTCTCTCTTACTCAGTTGTTTTTCCTATTTTTAAGCCATTGTCCCTTGGGTTACCATTGGTAACTATTGGTTTATACTTTTTTTTCAGATTTTTAAACAATTGTCAGCTGGCGTTAGGTTTAGAGTTGGGTTTGTGTAAGAAAGTCATTTTATGTCATTTTAGAGAGTCGTTCTAACCCCAAACCCAAGCGACAATGGTAAGAAAATAGGAAAAACAATTGAGTAATCAATACGTGAAACTGACACAAAAAAAATAAAGTCTGTGGTACGGACATGGAAAAATGCGGAGATCTGTGACAATGACACGGAAATATACGCAAAATATTCCGTGACTATTACACGGAAATTCATGAGATCAGGTTGTTTTATACCAACTAACATTTCGAAGATACAAACATTTTCCTGAATCTGGAAAATTTACGTCAGGACGACTGTGTGAACGATTTACTCATAAAATCGTTGTGCCCGTGTTTCATAAATGAGGCCATGTGTGTTTAGACACATTAGAGGCAAAACTCACGGTGGACGAGTTAGCTATGACATTCAAAGCAAACGGCTGAAAGGGTTACCTGTCATCCTGGCCTTCAAGTGTGTGGCGGAAGTAGGTCCGCACAAAAAAGACACTCTGTTGTTGTTTTTGATTTACACACTTGTGCCATCGAATTGTTGTATAAATCCAATATCGCTCTCATACTGATATGGTTCTATATCAACATGGCTGTGATGGCTGGCCTAATCGCAGGCATGCTAATAGAGCTATATCACACTCCTACTTAAGCGATATTTCTTTACTATACTATTTACAATGTTTATTATATTTCAGTAGATTTAATCACAAACAGAACCTGGATAAGTTTATAAATCTATTGTAAAGCATTTTCATGGTGATGGAAGAACTTATTGTAACTAAACAGCATTAAAGAGATATTGTATTCAAAGGTCACATGATTTTACACACTAACCGCAGATCAGTTTTGTTTATCTGTTCAAAAATTAGAGTAAAAGTTGAGCAGCCAACCAACCGTTAAAAACAACACAGGAAGAGCATTTACCATTATCATAGTTCAGTGTTTGACTGCACCACTTTATCGTATTTCTGTAAGATTAGAAATTTCTAAGATGACAACATGATCAAGTCTGGGTCTTAGAATATGGTCATGGATGTTTATGAAAACATAAATTCTGTGAGAGTTCACAACATCAGGAAAGATACAAACAAACCACAACCACTGCAGCATACAGGTAATGGCATTCCTTTCTTTGTTAAGTTATAGATACTCTCTATTTATCTTGTTTCTAATGAAGAAAATTTCAGAATAGTAAAATGTAACATCTTTTCCTCTTCAGGAAGTGAGTGTGTGAAGATGAGAAGTTACAGATCAGTTACAGTGTGTTTGGTGCTGCTGTGTGTTCTTCTACTGACTGCAGTCATAGTGCTGTGTGTCCTGATCTATACAAACAGTCAACAGCTTAACATCAAGAACAAAAACCTCAATAAAGAGATAGACCAGCTACTAACCAAATATACCAACATCACTGAAGACAGAGACCAGCTACTAACCAAATATACCAACATCACTGAAGAGAGAGACCAGCTACTAACCAAATATACCAACATCACTGAAGAGAAAAACCAGCTACTAACCAAATATAGCAACCTAATTAAGCTAAATGAAAAGTTAGGTCAAGAGAACATAGAACTGTGGAAGTGTTTTAATGAAAAAGGTCATCTTGAACTACACCAAACTACACAAATGTTAAAATAAAGTAATTAACTATTGTTAAATATTTTTGTAACATTTAGTGAAGGACTGCAAAGCTGATAACTTGCTTGTTAACAGATGGTTGGAAATATTACCGGTTCAACTACTACTACATTTCATCTAAGCTGAAAAACTGGACTGAGAGCAGAAGATACTGTAGAGAGAGAGGAGCAGATCTGATCATCATTAACAACAAAGAGGAACAAGTGAGTAAAAGACTTGGAGAGATGAACCCCTACAAATCACCACATCCAAAACAACCCCAAATAACAAAAGGTGTGTTTGACATCATGCAACGTATAATTACGATGAACTCCATTGCAGATATTTTCCAGTTCCCTTTCAGTCGGTCACTACGACGTCACGTCGTGACCGACGAATTGGGAACTCGCTTAGAGAGACCAATCTGCTTCATATACTACTAAAACGCCAATGAACTTGGCATTGAGATATTTGCATAATGCTGGCGCCGCCCCGCCAGGTGCGTATATAAGGCGCACGTGCAAATAGGGAAATCAGCTTTTTCGCTTCGAAAGCCGGCTTTATCTGACTGAGAAGCTACTATCTGCTCTTCTGGGAACGGTTGCTGAAGTTGATTGACAAGCAGTATTAACACAGCGGACGCTCGCAGTATTCCACTGCTCTGCATATTTTTTGTTTTGAGTTTAGTGTGTGCGTTGCCTTTCCCTGTGCGCATCATCAGCTGAGCACCTAAAGAGTGATTTCCCTAAAAGAGTGATACGTGAGAGCTCTGTGTCTTTTTAAAGACAGCCACTCTCTCGTATATTCGGAGATCGGCGTCCTTTTCAGGATTGCTTTTCGTCCGTGCGATCTTGGATGTGAGAGGTATAAGGGTTCCAGTTACGGTCACGAGCGCTGTCTTCATGCTTGGGCATCAAGCACTCTGAGGCTACGCTCGTGGAGAGTTTTTGTTCTCTCTGTGAGAGCATAACCCTCTTGGATTGCGGAGATGACTGACGTTTCTACGGGAATGCTGTCCGCGTCTTTGCAGTGCTGACACCGCCATGGTGCGACTGTCAAGCGCTCGCATGACGCTCTTCGCATCACTACGCTGAGGAGGACGGAGGATGCGTCCTCCACCTACCGGCCTTTCATCCTCAGCCGGTTGAGGTTCCGGTGGAGACGGCAGAGTCGTGTTCTACGATGTCTGCCGAATCCATTTGACCTCCTTCTGGTCCCGTTCACTTCTGCAGCATCAGAGGGGTGTCCAATTTCCTCCGAAGTGGAGTTGTTCCGGAGATGGCGGCCGTGCCCGCTCGAGCGGCGGTAACGGTAGAGTTGAAGAGGTTAACCCCTCTCCGCCCGAACCGTACCGCCCACGTGATTGGTATTTCGGAGCTGCTCGGGCCTCTCGGTCCTCTGTTCCTGGGCCTTTCTTCCCGACGGCACGAAGAGCTTATGTGGTTTGCGGCCATCCGGCCGTTCAGCTTCAGCTTTCACCCCTCACCTCCCTCACCAATGGAGCCGCTAAGGGCAGGGACCCTTCAGTGGAGCGGGGGGTTGCGATGCAGCTGCGTTCCTGGAGGGACCACCCAACCCTTCCCTCCCGTGTTTGTAGACAGTCGTCCGGTTACGGGCGCTGTCCGTCAGGCATGCGGAGAGGCGGCTTCAGCCCTGCACGCAATAACGTTGCTACGGGTTCACCAAGGATTTACGAGGGAGGCCGCGACCTTCAGTCGTGCGATGTTCACGACAGTGGTTCAAGATCACCACCTTTGGCTGTGTCTGGCTGACGGACGCAGGCGAGAACAACTTCTTGAATGCTCCTGTCTCACAGACCGGCCTCTTCGGCGAGGCCGTGGAGTCGTACAGCTCCGCTGCGCAGACTGAGGCGATCTCTGTGGTCATGCCCCGGCGAAGGAGAGCTGCCCTTGGTAAAAACCACCACGCCGGTTCCTCAGTCTGCCTCTCGCCGTCGGCATCCTGCGGCGACCACCTCCGTTTCCCTCCTCGGACCCCATCTCGGCAGCGCGGGGAACCGGTCGTCAGCAGCTCGCCCCTCCTGCTTAGCCGCTTCCCGTGAAATCGGGAGTTTAAGTGGCCAGTAAGCGGGCGACCTGGATTGGCAGAGGATCACTCTTCAGGAGACGGTGATTCGCTCCTTCCCCCGATAGAGGGTCGGGTGGAAAATTCTTGGTTTGCATATGTTCCACCGGCTGTTTAGCCGGTGCCCACTAACCACACACAGAGTGCATTCCTCTTCCCTCTCCAGGTCTCCAGAGGATCGAGAGAGCCGTGAGCGGGCACACACCAGCTCACCCTACCTCTCCTCTATCGCCAGCGGGTGTTCTGAGGAGTCCAAGCCCTCCACTCAGGAGACCGGACCACCAGCAAACCCTTCGGAGTCTGCGTCCTCAGCTGAGGAGACCGGACGACCGTTTCCCTCAGCAGGCTCAGGTCAGTGTCACACACACACATACTGTAGATGCTTATGCTGTCACGGCAGACGCACCGGCAGTCCCGCCTGTCCCGCCTCGCTGCCCCGCCGCGGGTACACCGGTAGTGTCGTTAATTCTCCTCGTACGGTGCCTGGGTGCTTGGCTTCAGTTCCCAGCCCGTTTCGTTGGGTTTTACGCACAATCCGCCTCGGTTACGAAATACAATTACCGGCACAACCCCAAAATTTCGGGCTTTCGTTTCACTATAGTGAAAGTGTCCGATGCACATGTACTGCGTGCATAAGTCGATGTCCTGCTGGCGAAGGATTATCGAGCCGGTCCCTCTTACCGAGATGATGATATGATGATAGGGTTTTCCAGCCTTTATCTCATAGTACCCAAAATACGCGGTGGGTTACGATCGATTTGATTTACGCCCGGCTCTACAGAGGTGGTCTTTTTTTGGATGATAACGCCGAGGCTCGTATTTCAATATTCAGATCGGTTTGCAGCCTTAGACCTGTAAGACGTGTACTTTTGTGTCCATCTCCCCTCGCCTTAGACCGTTTTTTCGCTCTGCGTCGTGGGGTGGGCATATTAATATTAAGTACACCATTCGAGCTGTCTCTCTCTCTCCGTGTCTCCATGAAAGTGCTAGTCACGGCATTAAAATATCAGAGAGAGAGCGTTGTTCGCATTCTGCTTTATTTACGTTGACTTATAATAGCCCGTTCTTGGCAGACGTGTGCGAACACAGAGACTTAATGCTTCGGCATCTCGCTTGTTTAAGTCATCAGGTCGACTGGGAAAGAGCAACTTTGCCCCGTGCAGAGGATCCTTTTTCTCAGTATGGAATTAGACTCGATCAACTAATTGGCGTGTTTTACAAGAGCGCGCAACTAGTCAGTTCTGACTTGCCTCGGTTTAATTCGAGGGAAGTACGCGGTCCCTCTGAAACAATTTCAGAAGCTCCTGGACATATGACAGCATGCTGCAGCTGTGACGCTGCTCGAGCTGCGTCATATGAGACCGCTTCAGCGTTGGCTTTACGATCGAGTCTCGAGGAGAGCGTGGCGTACCGGCATACATTGTGTAAACACTACACCTGCGTGTCATTTAAATTTCCCCGTAGTAGACCCAGCATTTCTGATAGCAAGATATGCCTCTGAGGGGTCTCCTCGCATTCTGTAGCATGCGATGCCCTAAGCACGGGATGTTCAGCCACGTATGACGGGCTTGCAGTCTGGGGTGTGCATAGCACCCCAACTGCCGCGAGCGGTGCGCTGTATATCTGGGACTTGTACGCTCCGCTATGGAGATGCGAGGGAAGGATGTATTTGTCGACACCGATAACTTTGCGACTGTTGCGTTATTTACCGTTAAGGCGGTTTTGCGCTCTCGTCACCTGTCGCATCTCGCTCGTCATCTCCTCCTTTGGAGTCAGAAGCATCTGAGGTCCCTTCGTGCCATTTACATCCCGGGATCGCTCAATACAGCGGTACGCGCTTCCCGAGCTGCGCCCCCGGCGAATGGCGACTCCACCCCCAGACGGTCCAGCTAATTTGGAAGAAGTTCGGTTGTGCGTAGATAGATCTGTTTGCGTCGCCGGACGATACCCACTGTCGCCTATTTTATTCACTAACGAGGGCAGCCTCGGCGTGGATGCGTTGGCACACAGCTGGCCGCGGGGGGTGCGTAAATACGCATTCCTTCCAGTGAGCTTTATTGCGCAGACACTGTGCAAAGTCAGGCAGGACGAGGAGAGCCTTTTATTAATCGTCCGTACTGGACGACCAAGAATTGGGTTTCATAGTTAATGCTCCTCGCGACAGCCCTCCCTGGCGGATTCCCCTGAGGAAGGACTTTCTTTCTTAGGAAGGGGCACATTTGGCACTCGCGCCCCGACCTGTGGATATCCATGTATGGTCGTTGAGCGCGCGCAAGGTTTAGGTGATTTATCGCAAGCGGTATCTAACACCATCGACGCGGTTCGAGCACCGTCCACAGGACGGGCTTACGCGCTTAATGAAACCTTCTCGTCACCTGGTGCTCTTCGCAACGCGAGGACCCAGAGAATGCCTTTAACATTATGCTTTTATATCTTTAACATGGGTTAGATGGTAGGCTGTCCCTCCGCCATTAAAGTTGATATCGCCGCTATTTCTGCTCATCACTCACTTATCTACGGCAGATCAGTTGGCCAGCATGATTTAATTATTACACTTTAAGAGGCGCTCGTAGGCTAAACCCCTCGCGCCCTCCCTCTTTACTCCTGAGACCTGTCCATGGTGCTGAAGCCTTCTGGTCTCATATTTTAGCCTTTGCAGTCTGCGAGTCTGAAGTTTTTTATCAATGAAAACTCTGACCCTGCTAGCATTGGCCTCCATGAAGAGAGTAGGGGATTTACATGCATTCTCTGTTGACGATTCGTGCTTTTAGTTTGGTCCTGCTGCCTCACTGAAGACCCAGACCAGGCTACGTGCCCAAAGTTCCCACCACTCCCTTCAGAGATAAGGTGGTGAGCTTGCAAGCGTTGCCTTTGGAGCAGGCAAACCCAACCGAGGCTTTGTTGTGCCCCGTACGCGCACTGCGATTCTACGTGGTCCGCACACAAAGCTTCAGGACCTCAGACCAGCTCTTTGTTTGTTATGGTGGCCAGCAGAAAGGGAAAGCTGTCACTAAGCAGAGGATGTCTCATTGGATAGTTGATACTATCGCCCTGGTTTATAATTTGCAGGGCATTCCTTGCCCTTTAATTTGAGAGCGCACTCCACTTGGAGTGTTGCCTCATCTTGGGCTCTAGCTCGTGGTTTCTCGCTAACAGACATCTGTAGAGCTGCTGGTTGGGCGACACCTAATACGTTCATTAGATTTTACAATGTTCGTATCGAGCCTGTATCCTCTCGTGTTCTTTTCCTCACCAGGGAGGGCACGGAGAGCAGACTCGCAAGTCGGCTTGCAGCCTCCGACTGAGGCTCCAAATTGAGTTTTCAGTATGGAAGGCTAACAGAGCAAAAATGCGTAATGGTGTGATTTGCTCTCTCCACTGCCTTGACAGCCTTTGTTGCGGAGCATTGGCTGTCAGCCTTTCACTAGCTGTATTCTTACGAACCTACTTGTTTGGCTTGGGCCCCACATTGCGTCCCAACGGGTTCCTTTGTGAGTATTATTCTGTGGGGTTGATCCTACTAGCCCACGTTTCCCTTAGCAGAGCACTGCTTTGCTTACACAGCCACGGCTGTCATTTAGACCTCAACTACGGTTGACTTTCGCCCACCAATAGCCCTTAACGGGGCGGTGGCTTCCGCAGCGTCCCTATACCGCTCAGATAGGGCGCTTCCCAGTCGCTGGCACTACTGTGGGTTAAAGGAACATCTAGTGCCCGGCCTTCTGCCTTAAAACCTAATTCTCCTTATCCTTAAGTGGAACCGGAGGGCTTTACGCAGACACTGGAAGAGGTCAGCCCTCAGTGGCGTTTTGGTAGGGATTCCCAATTCGTCGGTCATGACGTGACATCGTAGTGACCGACTGAAAGGGAACGTCTCGGTTACGGATGTAACCCTCGTTCCCTGAAGGAGGGAACGGAGACGTCACGTCCCGTCGCCACAGGTGCTGCCACCTGCTGTTTAGGCCGGTCACCTTCCGGCTTTCTCAGCGAACAGAAGCTGATTTCCCTATTTGCACGTGCGCCTTATATACGCACCTGGCGGGGCGGCGCCAGCATTATGCAAATATCTCAATGCCAAGTTCATTGGCGTTTTAGTAGTATACGAAGCAGATTGGTCTCTCTAAGCGAGTTCCCAATTCTTCGGTCACGACGTGACATCTCCGTTCCCTCCTTCAGGGAACGAGGGTTACATCCATAACCGAGACGTTTTCTTCAAAATACTCACAAATTTTAAAGGTCCCACTCTTTCTGTGTGTTTGAAGCTTTGATTGTGTTTACACTTAGCAGAGCCGTTTGAGCCAAAGCTGGCAACTGACGTATTCCTGTGGGTGGAGTTTAGTCAAAAACTGTTTTATTAACGTCATTCAATCGGAAAGTAGAGGGCTGTAGTCTTAACCGGCCATTCGCTGTAGGCTTTGAAAGAGAACTTCTGTTAAAGAAAATATATCGCCTGGCAGTGAACTTTGAGCTTTATCATTTTGCAGGTATTATTTATGCTATACCCATACGGAAATGTAATATATGACATATATGTCCCTATATCGAAACCGATCTTGGCATATATGTTACATATATATGCAATATATTAATATCACATATATAGATCCTCTGGATATATGAATATATAGGTTTAAAACATATATGAAATACTCATATTAAAAAGAAGAGAACTTCTGTTAAAGAAAATATATCACCTGGCAGTGAACTTTGAGCTTTATCATTTTACACTAACTAAAGTTTGAAAAATGGGATCAGGACGAACATGACCTTTAAGACTTTAGCGTACTTGGGTACAGATCATAAAGTGTAGTGTGAGTAAGCAGCGGACAACCATACTCTGGGTATGTGATTGTTTGTGATTGCGCCCTAAGTTACAGTCACTATGTTTGCAGGTGATATTCATGGTCATCTTGAAAACATTTAAAAACACAATTTAATAACAAAACAAAAGTAAATGCCAAACATCAAACACATTACAAAAACACTATAAAACAATATCCAGGCCTGGTCCTCTCTTGTCCTCCACCGTCATCGTTCCTACATTCATACTTTCCAGACTCCTCCGTGGCCGTGGGATAAGAGACTGGTGTGCCTCACATGTTATGCTCATTAACAATCGCATCACCAGTTTCGCACCGCTCCCACGGCTCTCGCCCGCCTTGCTCATCACAGTAATAAACCCCAAACACTGACTGTGTGAATGTAGCTACAGTGATGCAGATCATGTATCTGAATCTGAGGACCTCTTAATATTGGTACTAAATTAAAACTAATGATCATGAAGTAACACATTCAACATATCAGGCATCTTTTTCGTAAGATCTGCACCTTAAACACACTTTAATAAGTTAACATGTTTGAACAGGGGTGTTCTGTGTGAGAGAAGGTATAAATGTGCTACTGTTTCAATTTCTCAGGATTTTATTAAGAAGATACTTGGTACAGCGAGATACTGGATTGGTTTGACTGACATTGAAGTTGAGGGCAGATGGAAATGGGTTGATGGCATGACACTGACCACTGGGTGAGAAATCACTAAATTTAACGGATTATTATCCAATACATGATTTTCAGAGTCAGTATCATATCACACAGAAACAACACTGAAGATCTAATGATGATCTTTTGTTTCAGATTCTGGGTGACACCACAACCTGATGGCAAAATAAATGAGAACTGTGTTGCATCAACTTCATCAGGATGGTTTGATTATCAGTGTACTAATTCAATGAAATGGATCTGTGAGAAGAACAAAACATAAAACACTATTATATGCAATACATGTTTATTCAGGGTATTTTAAACATCCTTTAAGGGTTGAAAAGGCCTACTGAAGTGCCTTGCAACGTGCAGCATTATTTGATGTGGCGACGTCATATTAACTGAAACAGGAAGTCAGTGCAGAACTATTGAGAATGCCCTCCCCCTTTTCTCAAATACCCAATAGCATTTCCTTTATAACACAGCCCAACAAAGCTGCATTTGACATCTTGTGAGTGCCACAGTTGCATTAAAATAAAGTATAATAAAGTACTGGTTTCTACAGAATAAAAACAATGATAACATTGATGTGTAACATATGTTTGTGTGTATGCCTCAGTGTTTGTTTTCTTTTATACTCATCATAAAATATATGTCAAAGTGATGCATATCTGCAGAATGCATATGTGGTCATTTTGACCCTGTACAGGGTCCGCAGAGTTAAACAAGTTAATATGTGACATTTATATATTTTAAGAAGAACATTCTCCTGAAAGGCATTTTGTGAAACTTATGAAAATCACAAAAAATGCTGGGGGGCAACTTTTTAAAAAAATGGCTGGCGGGGAATGAGTCAAATTGTAGATTAGTATATTGCTTGCTGCTGTGTGTTCTTTTACTGACTGAGAGAGACCAGCTACTAACCAAAAATACCAACATCACAGAAGTGAGAGACAAGCTACTAACCAAATATAGCATCACAGAAGTAACCAAAGTCAGACATGTAACTCTAAACCTTGGCTCAAACTAAATGCTTTACTCTATACTCAAGTTATGAATAAAAAAGCATGTAAAGCCACTGTAAATTAATTTAGATTTGATTAACTTGAGCCTGAAAGCCAGGGCCGGTTTTTGCTATGGGCAATGTGGGCAAACGCCCAGGGCGCAATCTATGTGAGGGCGCACGAGCGCCCTAAAAAAAAAAAATTATATCAAAACCATTTCCATGTCAAGTTAGTGCTGAGAAACACAGTTGTGTGCGTGTCAGAAGAGGCACGGGTGAGGGGGGCGGGGAATCAACTTGCGACTGCAAGTCCCTCGCTCGCCTTAAGGAGGGTGAGCAAGGGATTGACTGATCCCAGGCCAGAGGCCACACAACACAAACTGCTGCGTCTGCTTCCAAGTAAATTGTATTTTTCATTCCTAAAATTAACATAGACCCATATACCTACGAACATGTTATCAATTGGGTTATGTGAAAAAAATTCTGTAGAGTCATCTAACTTACGTGACTCACGTCACGTGACTCCGGTTGATTGACGGGTAAAACGGACGTTGTTGTTGGCAAAATGTAATGCAAAGTTAATAATGTCGAGTCTTCATCTTCATCATCATGGATCAAATTAAAAGACCAAAGTAGCCATCTCAGTTGCCCGGTTCAGGAAAAGAAGATGAGGAGAAACGGGCAAAAGATAAAGGTATGCCGATTTCTAAGAGTGACAACGTGAGTGACGTGACAGTAGGAAATAGGCTATTTATATTAGCCTCACACTCTTGCTAATATCTTGCTATTAGCCACAGAATACGATTGTATTTGGTTTTAGTTTTGCTGAACTAGCAACTATTAGAATTGAGGCATCATGCCATGCAACTAAATTCACTCTATAGGCAACACAGTCTAGTTTGTGTGTGCAACACAAAAAAGTGCAAATTCACACAGACCTCATGACTGTGTAATTTTTTATTGCTTTACGCTATATGTGCCAACTTAAATAACTTCTAATATACATTGACATGGCATTTTGTAAGCTACAGTGATATAGCTTTTTAAATAATTTGTAGTGTATGCTTAGTTTATATATGATGTTAACAAATACTAATAAAATGTGTGTTATGGTCATTTTAATTGGGTAACTGATGCATGTGTGAAATAAGCGTATCTTACTTACATAATTGTATCTTAATTGTAAATTCAGGGGCACTTCTGGAATATTTTAGAGCTAGAGCACCCACTGGCCAAAATGAGGAGTCAGATACTTCCACAGCAGCAACTCTCTGTGTGTGTGTGTGTGTGTGTGTGTGTGTGTGTTTATACTGTATTACATGTTTTTCTCTGTTCTTGCTACCTTTTTGTATTTAAGATTATATATAACAAAATAATACATGTTGGTGGCGGGGTTTGGGGGTAATCCTTTGTTTTTTTCTGGGGGCGGCCAAGGGATGGTTCGCCCAGGGCGTAAATCTAGCCAGGACCGCCACTGCTGAAAGCTGTTATATGAACGGGATAATACAAGAGTATATCTGTATAACTGTTTACTTGTGGTCTGTATGAACAGTTTACTGTCAGTGCAGAGATCTTAAATACCATAGCACAGCTTTATCTAACTACTGTACAACTGGAGGTCACCAATAAATACACACCAACATTATATAATACAATTTGGATTAAAAGAGACTGTTTTAGTTTAGCCTACTTATATTTTTGATCTTTTTATTCAAAGCTACTTACAGCATATTAAAGTAATATTTTTTATCAGTTAATGTGATCCCTGATTGAACCCATAACATTTGCCCTGCTAACAAAACGCTCTAGAGTTGAGCTACATTAGCACTAGCTAGAAACACTGACTAGCAAACAATGTGAACTCTAAACATTTCCTTTACTTGAAGGTCACATGATCAGACTTCACACATTTTAACCACACTTTAAATTGGTTTCAACAAAGAGCATAGGCCTTAAACAAACTAGACTGAAAAATAAACATAAGCATTTGTGCATTGTGACAGCTAGATGCTGAGAAGGAGAGCTTGTGGACAGGATAGAGAAACAGATGATTGTAAATATGTTAGTGTACAGTACTGTTAGTTGTTATAATCGTAAAGTAGTTTCATCCTGTAATTTTTTATAATAGCTGTATATATATATTTTTTATGATAAGAGATAAATTAAACAACTTCAAAATAATTTACAATCCAAAGCTTACTTTAACTAAGTACTTCTTGTATTGAAAGGTCACATGATTTCACACACTGACTTCAGATCAGTTTTGTTTCTCTAATCAAAAATAAGCGTAAAAGCTGGACTGCCAGCCTACCCTAAAAAAAACAACAACACCACATACACCACAGGAAGGGCATTCACCATTACCATAGTTCAGTTTTTGACTGCAGCACTCAATTTGTGACAACATGATCAGGACAGAGTCTCAGAGAATGAATGAGATGGAGGAGATGGATTTTTATGAAAGTATAGATTATGTTGGAGATCACAACATCAGGACAGAAACAAACAAACAACAACCACTGCAGCATACAGGTAATGACATTCATTTCTGTGTTGAGTTATATACACTGTCTATTTGTCCTGTATTTAAGGGATAAAAACTTTTGGGAGAGTACAATGTAACATCTTGTGTCATCTTCAGGAAGTAAGCATGTGAAGAACAGAAGTTACAGATCAGCTACATTGTGTTTGGTGCTGCTGTGTGTTCTTCTACTGACTGCAGTCATAGTGTTGTGTGTCCTGATCAATACAAACAATCAACTGTTTAACATCAAGAACAAACACATCACAGAAGAGAGAAACCAGCTACTAACCAACAATACCAACCTTAAAATAGAAAGAGACCAGCTACTAACCAACAATGCAACCTTAAAAAAGAAAGAGACCAGCTACGTACCAACAATACCAAACTTAAAAAAGAAAGATACCGGCTACGTACCAACAATACCAACCTTAAAAAAGAAAGAGACCAGCTACTAACCAACAATACCAACCTAAAAGAAGAAATAGACCAGCTACTAACCAACAATAGCAACCTTAAAAAAGAAAGAGACCATCTACTAACCAACAATACCAACCTTAAAAAAGAAATAGACCAGCTACTAACCAACAATAGCAACCTTAAAAAAGAAAGAGACCATCTACTAACCAACAATACCAACATAATTAAACAAAATGCAAAGTTAAGTCATGAGAACATAGATCTGTGGAAATGTTTTAATGAAAAAGGTAACTACACTGAATCGTAAAATCATAAATATGTTTGTATCATTTAGTGTGAAGGGGAATGTGAAGCTAATAGTTGAACTGTTTATGTTAACAGATGGTTGGAAATATTACCGGTTCAACTGCTACTTCATTTCATCTGAGGGGAAGAGCTGGACTGAGAGCAGAACATACTGTAGAGAGAGAGGAGCAGATCTGATCATCATTAACAATAAACAGGAACAAGTGAGTGACAGACCCATTTACACCTGCTATTAGGATATACAATGTAAATCTTTAATATAGAGCAGAGGTCTCCAATCCCACACATGGTGAGCTTCCGTCCTGTAGATTTTAGCTCCGACCCCAATTTAACACAACTGAAGCAGCTAAACAAGGTGTTGCTTGATAATTACAGACAGATGTGTTGAAGCTGTGTTGGAACTGAAGTCTGTAGGACGGTAGCTCACCAGCAGCAGGATTTGAGACAACTGATATGGTGACAACCACAGTTGAACACATTCATGCATGTTTGTACGATTTTCTTTCAACTGTGATGTGGGGTTAGGGGTGGAGTTTCCGTATAGTTTTTTTTAATAATCACGATTCACTTCATACAAATTCAACTCGTAAAATGTGTACAGATTTTCATGAGATCAGGCTGGGGTGCATACATTAAAGCTCTGAGATATAAGGGGCCCTTGAAGATCTTGAAATTATGCATATTATTATTTTACAATAATGCTACGCTTCTGTGCTACTTCTTTGTTCTACACTTGTTTGATGCGTTTGAGTTCACGTCTGTAGATGTCTCCCATGAGCACACAATGTACATGTTTTGATTGGTTGTTGAGGAACGATGCAGAGCGCTGATTGGCTGTGAGAGAGAGGTGACTCATTGCAGCGGAGAGAAGTAATTTGAGTATGATGCTTTCAGGAGTCGCGACCCTGACACATATAGGGCCCTATTTCAACAATCTAAGCGCGTTGTCTAAAGCGCACGGCACACGGCCTAAACGGGAGTGTCAGATTCCACTTTTGCTAATTTAACGACGGGAAAAATGGTTTATGGTTTTAAAACCTCTAAAAGCCGTTTTCTTTCAGCCATAGAAGTAAAAATAGCAGGCTTTTAATTGCTGTAAATGTATTGATAGATATCCTACATAATCATTGTAATCTCATAAAATAATTTGCAAATATGCAAGAAAAGGTTTGTACTCTAAAAATACTTTATTTGTGTAGCAGCACTACCCAGAGACGGGCTGAATAAGTGCTTTAATTTGAGACAGGTGCGCTATGGGTGTAGGTCTGTATAAAAGAAAGGTCTCCAGCGTTGTTTAAGCGTGTTGACGGTTGGTTGCTGCTGCGACTTTGGACGTTAAAGGTCTGTTTCCTTGGTGGATCTGTGAGCCGTTTGGGACGAGTATTTGAGTGGGGACTTGCTGCATTTTGGGTAGGTCACAGTGTATAAATTAGTTTTATTTACGATGAGCTGTTGACTGCATGCGCTTTGTTCATTTGTTTTAGTATTCTTTCCGGGCTGTATTATTCGTGCCGTGCCGTGGTGTTAGCAAGGCGGACTCTATTTCACAGGTTCGTATACTATTGTGAGTTATTTAATGTAAAGGGAGCTGTTATTTGTAAGCGCTCTATTTGTTTATATAGTATACATGCTGTGCAGAGTTAGTCCATCCTTAGTCATTTTTCTTATTCGATCATTTGGAAGGGGAAGCTCGGGAAGAAATTAGATATCGTCCTATAGGGGAGCGGGAAGATCCAGAGAAAATAATTTTCGCATTACGTGAGTTGTATGGATGCTCTCAGTCCTATGTGGCTTTACAAGAAGCGTTTTTTTCTAGGAGACAGCATGAGGGAGAAACCCTTCTGGAGTTTTCTCTAGCGCTCATGGGTCTACTAGAGAGGGTTAAACAGCGGTCGCCAGGTGGTCTGCTAAATTCTGACGCGTTATTGCGGGACTAATTCGTTGAACATGTGCGTGAGAGTAACCTTCGTCGAGAATTAAAACAGCTCGTTCGTCGTCAGCCAAATTCCACCTTGCTGGAAGTGCGAAGTGAAGCGATACGGTGGGAACAAGAAGGGACCCCAGGGGGCACTAGGGGACGTAGCCATTCGGTTCCATCAGTCCAGGGTTTCCAGTATGGGGTGGGGGGAGGCGCATACACGGCGACTAGTGGTGTACTTCCACGCTCGGAGTTAAGCGAATTGAGAGAGATGTTCAAAGCGCAGCAGAAACAGCTCGATCAGCTCACCCAAACCATCACACGGTTACAAGGACCCATATCTCGTGTTCCCTCTGCTCGTAGTGGTCCGATTATATGTAGGCGATGCAATAGACCGGGACATATCGCTCGGGAGTGTGTGGGGGATCGTGTGGCCCCTCAGTCTAGGACTTTGCCCCTCAATTCTGATTTGCCAACAGAGGGTAGGTTGCCCCAGTTGGGCCAGCAGTCGGAAAACTAATCCCCACCGAGTTGCGGAGCCACGATTCGGTTGGGGATAATGGCGGCTCAGAAATAGGGTATAGTTTACGCTCGTTACCACAATTGGTGTCTTCGTGTCCACACCTAGATGTCCGTATTGGTGGGGTGGTTGTGTCTTGTTTAATAGACACTGGGTCAATGGTGTCTACGATCACGGAGACCTGTTTTCGTAGACATTTTGAACCATGGGGGCAAGACCGCTTGAAGTCCTGCCAGTGGCTGTTATTGCGTGCCGCCAACGGGCTTTCCATTCCATACATTGGATATTTGGAACTAGAGGTCGAACTATGTGGTCATGTCGTACCAGAGTGTGGTATTCTGGTTGTTAAGGACCCCCCTGGGGGCATTGGGGGCCAAGCCCCTGGTGTCCTAGGAATGAATGTCTTGGGACGATGTTACCAGAAACTGTTTGGGCAGCATGGTTCGGCACTTTTTAATTTCCCTTCTGTGGCAGGTGCACCTTCTTTGAGACAGGCATTGCAGCAATGCCATCAAGTGAGTACTCAACCTTCTGGTGGGTCGGGGTGCGTTCGGGTACGTGGTCCTCGGACACAACGAGTAACAGGTGGTACTATTACGTTAATAGCGGCGACCTGTTCAGAACAGTTTGCGGATGGGGCAGTACTCCTTGAACCCCCAGAGTCAGGGCTACCGGAAAATTTGTTAGTTTCACCCGCCTTGGTTCGTATCATTAAGGGGACAGTTTATGTTCCAGTAGTCAATGTGGGTACTTTAGATGTTATGCTTTACCCGCATAGGGTTTTAGGTAACTTAAGTACTGTACATGTAATTAGTCTACCTGCAGGGGTTACAGAGGTTAGGTCTAGTACAATATCAGCAGCTTCACCAGTGTCTCACCCCATGGTACAAGCACAGATAGATGCGATCGATTTGGCTTCATTGCCTGCTGAAGAACAGGGAAAGGTAAAAGTCTTGTTACAGCAGTATCAGTCAATTTTTGCTGCTCACGAAAGTGACTTGGGTTGCACAAACCTCATTTCTCATAATATTCCATTGGTAGATGAGGCTCCAGTAAGGCAACAACATCGACGTATTCCCCCTTCAGAGTATGAAACCGTCCGGGCCCATATAAATCAGTTGTTGGAGTCCCAGGTCATTAGGGAGAGCTGCAGCCCATATGCCTCCCCTATTGTTCTGGTGAAAAAGAAGGATGGTAGTCTGCGCTTATGCGTGGACTACCGTCAATTGAATGCTAAAACCAGAAGAGATGCTTTTCCATTGCCTCGCATAGAGGAATCGCTGGATGCATTGTCGGGGGCCAAATGGTTCTCTACATTAGATCTGGCTAGTGGTTATAATCAGGTCCCCGTCAGTGAGGGAGACAAGGCAAAGACCGCTTTTTGCACCCCGTTCGGGCTATTTGAGTGGAATCGAATGCCGTTCGGGCTCTGCAATGCTCCCTCCACATTCCAGCGCCTGATGGAGCGGGTCTTTGGAGATCAACAATATCAGTCTCTTCTGTTGTATTTAGATGACATTGTGGTCTTCTCATCATCTATTAGCCAGCACCTGGAGCGGTTAGGGGTGGTGTTTGGGCGCTTGGAGAGGGAAAACGTAAAGGTGAAGCTAGAGAAGTGTGCCTTTTTTCAGCCTGAGGTAAGGTATTTGGGTCACATTATTTCAAGCAAGGGAGTTGCTACTGACCCTAGTAAGATTGAGACAGTGAGACAGTGGCCCCAACCCTCTACAGTTAAAGAGCTGCGTTCCTTTCTTGGCTTCGCCAGCTACTACCGCCGTTTTGTAAATGGTTTTGCAAAGTTGGCTGCTCCTTTGCATCGGCTGGTGGGAGAACTGACGGGAGGCAAGTGTAGGTCAAGGCAACAAGAGGGAGAGGTGTTTTCCAGCGCCTGGGGTAAGGAGTGTCAAGATGGTTTTGAGGAACTAAAACGTAGGCTAACCACCGCCCCTGTGTTGGCATACGCTGATTTCACCAAGCCCTTTGTTCTTGAGGTGGATGCGAGCCATGGGGGACTAGGGGCAGTCCTCTCACAAGAACAGGGTGGTAAAGTGCGTCCAGTTGCGTATGCCAGCCGCAGTCTTAGACCCAACGAACGTAACATGTCAAACTACAGCTCCATGAAGCTGGAGTTTTTGGCACTTAAGTGGGCTATGACTGAACGTTTTCGAGAATATCTGTTGGGAAATCGGTGTACGGTGTACACTGATAATAACCCCCTCAGCCACTTGGCCACTGCCAAGTTGGGGGCAACAGAACAGCGGTGGGTTGCTCAATTAGCTGCCTTTGATTTCGACCTCAAGTATAGGTCGGGTAGGAGCAATACCAATGCAGATGCTCTGTCCAGGTTGCATCCTCCAATTGCAGGAGGGGAGCTAGGCCCTGGTACTATGATCCCATCGTTATTGAGGAGAGCTATGGGGGAGGACCACACAATTGTGGCTTCCCGGCATACCATGGCTATGTTCCCTGGCCATTCACCTGTGGAGCTGGCATCTTTACAGGCTGCTGATCCAGTGATTAGCGAAGCCCTAAGATTCTGGAAAGACAGGAGGTATCCTGGCCCAGAGGAGCGACAGAACATGTCTAGGCAGAGTTTAGTCCTGTTGAGGCAGTGGAAACGTCTGTCTGAGCAAGATGGAGTCTTGTATAGAAGGGTAATGCGTCCAGATGGTAAGGAGGAGACTTTACAGTTGGTTTTGCCGACCGTGTTGAAGGTGGAAGTTTTGACCCAACTCCATCAAAACCATGGTCATCAAGGTGTGGAACGCACCCTTGAACTGGTGCGGCAGCGATGTTATTGGCCTTGTGTTGCAGGAGAGGTGGCCCAGTGGTGTCAGCGGTGTGAACGTTGCCAAGTGGCAAAAGAAACACGGCCACCTGCTCGGGGGCCTATGGGCCATTTGTTGGCTTCTTGCCCAAACGAGGTCATCGCCATCGATTTTACAATGTTAGAACCATCTAGTTCAGGGGTAGAAAACGTGCTGAGAATGACCGACGTCTTTAGTAAGTACACTGTTGCTGTCCCAACTCGTGACCAGCGGGCCGAGACTGTGGCACGATTGCTAGTGACTGAATGGTTCTGTAAATTTGGCGTTCCCGCTCGGCTCCATTCGGACCAAGGTCGAAATTTCGAGTCTGGGTTAATTTACCAGTTATGTGATCTTTATGGGGTCATCAAATCACGGACCACTCCATACCACCCAGCGGGAAACGGGCAATGTGAACGGTTTAACCGTACACTTCACAATCTCTTGCGGACCCTTCCGAGCTCGAGGAAGCGAGATTGGGTATCGTGCCTTCCTCAATTGGTGTTTTGTTATAATACTACTCCTCATCAGACCACCGGAGAGTCGCTACATTTTTTAATGTTTGGCCAGGAGGCACGATTACCTGTAGATTTCTTGCTGGGAAGGGTGTCGGAGCCCGTAGAAGGTGAGGTACATGAGTGGGTGTTGGAGCACCAGACTCGATTACAGGTAGCTTTCAAGGGAGCTCGAGAACAACTGCAGGTTGCAGCAAGGAAGCGGAAAGAGCAGCATGATCAATTAGTCCGGGATTCTGCGCTTGTGGTAGGCCAGTTAGTGTACCTTCGAAATTATGGGGTTCGGGGGCGCCATAAGATCAGTGACCTTTGGAGTCCTGTGGTATATCAGATCTTGCGAGCTCCCGAGGAAGGTGGCGTAGTATATACTATTGCTCCTGTCGATGATATGACTCAAGTACGAACGGTACATCGTTCTCTGATTAAGGAACAGTTTGGATCTGAGTCAGAAGCTCAGGAGGAACTTGAGCCCAGGCCAGATCTAGAAGAGAACCTGCCTGTTCGGGAGGAAGGTTCTTTTCATTTGGAAGAGGAGGATGTAGATCTGGCGAGAGTTGTTAGAGTGGTCCCTGGGTGTTCAGAGCTTATGGTGCAAGCCCATTCTCAGGATGGTGAGAGGGATATTGTACCCCCTCTGAGAACTGGCACGGTGCAAGTGGATGCTTCTATGTTGGTTGAGGGAGGGGCAAGGTCTGGACTGGACAATTCTCCTCGTGAGGTTAGGAGTGTGGTTAGGAGGACCAGTCGAGTTACAGCAGGCCAGCATTCCAATGTGAACCGCCTCCCTAGGCCAGCAATGGGGTCAAACGGGGTAGTTAATGCAGTCACTGTGCTTTCCAGGCCATGGAATTGAAGTGGCCCTGTGATCGTCGGGACGTCGATCCAATTCGAGGGGGGTAGATTGTAGCAGCACTACCCAGAGACGGGCTGAATAAGTGCTTTAATTAGGGACAGGTGCGCTATGGGTGTAGGTGTGTATAAAAGGAAGGTTTCCAGCGTTGTTTGAGCGTGTTGACGGTTGGTTGCTGCTGCGACTTTGGACGTTTAATATCTAATGTTTCCTTGGTGGATCTGTGAGCCGTTTGGGACGAGTATTTGAGTGGGGACTTGCAGCATTTTGGGTAGGTTACAGTGTATAAATTAGTTTTATTTACGATGAGCTGTTGACTGCATGCGCTTTGTTCATTTGTTTTAGTATTCTTTCCGGGCTGTATTATTCGTGCCGTGCCGTGGCGTTAGCAAGGCGGACTCTATTTCACAGGTTCGTATACTATTGTGAGTTATTTAATGTAAAGGGAGCTGTTATTTGTAAGCGCTCTATTTGTTTATATAGTATGCATGCTGTGCGGAGTTAGTCCATCCTTTGACATGTCAGCAGTGCCGACTCTCAAATAATCAGGTGGGTATGCACTGACTTATCGCATGCCGATTATGTAAATTCTACCGTTAATGCTGTCATTTTCTTTTATCAGCTTAAAGCGCTCCGGGGGTATACGGCCATGACACTGTGTAGCTGATTGTGACCCAGCTTCCCCTTCTTTTTGGTTTTGTTTGTCATCATTTTTTCTATTTCGTTTACGTACCTGCTGGGCGGCATACATTCCTGCGACGCCTGGTCCATCTCTTCATTTATGCTGTCCTGCTCCTGGGAATAACTGTGGGACAGGGTATTAATCCGTGCGGGTATTCGCGCACCCCCGCATTGTTTTAACCGGAGAAGGTTTGCGTGGTTGTATGGTACGGTTGTGGTGGTGTGTATGAGTTAAGTTAATGTGTGTGTGTGTGTGTGTGTGTGTGTGTGAGACTTATAGTGTGTGTGTGTATAGTGTGAGAAGGACACGTTGTTCAGTGTGTGTGTGTGCGCGCGTGTGAATTTAAAGTGTGTGTATAGTGTGCGGATGTTAAATGGATTATGGTTTACGTGAGGAATGAGTGCTAGTGTGTTTACTTTATTTTGTATTTTGTTATAAATGATGATGTGATTTATTTTGTTTTCTTTGTTTATTTGATTTAATATTCGTTTCACAATTTAGTGTTTCTTTGGTTATTTTGTGGAGCGTGGTATTCTATTCAACTGTCAGATCGGTCTGGGGAGGAGTGTAATTTCTTTAAATTTCTTTTTTTGTAATTGTTCACTTAAGTGGTTTTTTTTTTTTTTTTTTTTGAAACACGTGTGGTGAAGTGAGCCCAAAGAAATTTGTATTTAAAGTGTGTGGTGAAGTGGAGATTTGCTTTTCTTTATTTCTCCCTGTGACCCGATCTGAACTGTTGATGTCTGGTACCTAATCTAGTGTTTTTAAAATGAAGCTAGCTTCACTAGTCTCTTGATCAAGACATTACATTTAAATTGTGATTTTTACTCTGCAAAAATAAAAAATTGTTATTTTGTAGTCATGTCTCCTCTGAATCTTTGTGGGAACTAACCTGTTTGCCATTATTCATATTTCCCTGGGTGCAATTCCCAGGGTGGCGTAGTCGGTGTTACAAAGATTTAGGTGTTTACAAAATCTTTAAGAGGTTCTAAATAGTACCTTGTAAAAAGTAAAATTGTGGTTGGAATAATACCACAGGTTGCCACATTTGTAACAAACAAGAGACAAAGAATTTACAAACGTGCGGAGAGCTGTTTCAGCACTTCGACAGCGGCATGTTTTTTTAAAAAACACACCTCGTTTTCAGACCAGAACACCCATGGGCGCAAAATTGGGCGCAAATGCATTTGCTATTTAAACAACATGGCGCTAAATGTGAAAATGATCATTGGGCCAGGTTGAAACTAGCAAAAGACAATTGCATTGGGCTGCATTGCGCTGAGTGTATGATAGAGCCCATAATGTGCAAACAAAAAAAATCAGTATTGCAGAAAAAAATGTCATTAATGTCAAACAGAGCAAGTGAGGACAACATTGTTAAAGTGAGGCGACAGTGACCTAATATGCGGACATAAATAAATGCTTTCTGCATGATAGTCTGCATTTCTCTGCATAGAAACATATTGAATCCAGTCTGGTGATAAACACTCCTATCATTATAATAATAATTAATTACATTTATATAGCGCTTTTCTGCAGCAGCACTTTCCATATGAAAGGGGGATTCTTCTAAACCACCACCAATGTGCAGCATTCACCTGGTTGATGCGACAGCAGCCATATTACACCAAAATGCCCAACACACAGCAGTTTATTAGTGGAGAGGAGACAAAGTGATATAGCCAGCCAATCATTATAAATGGGGATGATTAGTAGGCCAATAGGCAAATTTGCCCAGTATTCCGGGGAACACCCCAACTCTTTTTTGAAGGACAACCTGGAATTTTTAACGACCACAGAGAGTCAGGACCTCTGTTTAGCATCTAATCCGAATGAAGGGTTAGTAGCTAGGATCATACTTTAAACACAAAATGAATACAAAAAGAGTGAGGAATTTATCTGTGAGCTATTGCTGTAAGCTGTTGTTTCATGGGAACTGAGTCACATTTGTTAATAAAAACTCTTAAAACAAATTGTGCTAAAATGCACTCAAAGTGGTTCACTGGCTTGTAATCATATGGGAACCAAGTGCCATATAGCACATGTAGCAAATGTGCAGAACCATATTGTGCTATATAGAACATATCTGGTTGGTATAGTGGTGCTATATCACCCCTGGATGGTTCTTCATAGATGCTTTACAGGTGCTTTATAGCACTAAAAATGGTTCCCCTATGATTGCGAGGTTTTAGTGCTATTTAGCACAATTTTTTTAGAGTGTACCCCAAACATTGACTGTGTGAATGTGGCTAAAGTGATACAGATCATGTAGTGTTTCTGAATCTGAGGTTCACTTTATAAAGGTAGGCCTACTGAACTAAAACTAATAAGAATTCTGCTTTGAAGTTTATGCACAGTTTATTAGTGATTTTTTGCACTGTATTAACATGAAGTTAAACATTCGACACATTAAATCAGGCATTCTTTTCTCAAAATCTAAACACTGCCTGAAACACACTTTAACAAGCTAAGGGGTGAAAACAGGGCACAGCGTGTGTTAATGTGTGAGCAGATGTATAAATGTGCTACTGTTTCAACTTCTCAGGACTTTATTAGAAAGACAATATCTGGTCAGACAAGATACTGGATTGGTCTGACTGACATTGAATTTGAGGGCAGATGGAAATGGGTTGATGGCAGCACACTGACCACAAGGTGAGAAATCACTAAATTTAACTAATTATTATCCAATAAATGATTCTCACAGTCAGTATCATATCACACAGAAAAAAACACTGAAGATCTAATGATGACCTGTTGTTTCAGATTCTGGGTGGCACCAGAGCCGAATGGCGAAAGAAATGAGAGCTGTGTTGCGTCAACTTCATCAGGATGGTTTGATGATAAATGTTCTAATTCAAGGAAATGGATCTGTAAGAAGAACAAAATGTAAACAACTATTATATGCAATCAGTGCCGCTGCTAGCCATTTTGGTGCCCTATGCATAATTCCTTTAAAATGCCCCCCACCCCGACCCTGAGACATTTTTTTTGTTTGTTTTTGCCAGTTTAACTTTTTATTACCAAACATATAACTTAATAGCAGAAAGTAAAATCTTCACAGCTTTAGCCAACACACACTACACATTTGAAAGTGCAAACTTTTATAGAATAGCAAAATAGAAAAAAATTACCAAACTTAAATAGAATAGCAAAAAAAAAAATAATAATAATAATAATCTAGACATGTTTTTCCCTAGTACAATGTCACTTTAAATAAATTACATTAAATAAACATCAATATGTAAACAAGAATACTCAATATTCTTAAATAAAACAAAGATTTAGAGAACTAAGTGTCACATTAATGTTTGCTTCATATCATACATGATGACATTTTATATTTATATTTATTACACGGCTCTTTGGAATGCTTGATTCTGATTGGTCAGTTGAGACATTTGCAGGTTCGTTCTTTTCAAATAATAACCGCTCCAAAGTAATAACGCATAGCCGGTACTACTTGTATGATTTAAAATCACTCTGCACCAATAAAGATTACTGTTTGGCGCCATCTTGTGACAAACACTGGACAGCCACAATTAAGAATGGACAATTTTGACATTAATTTTAACATGTACAGAAAAACAAAACATTTAAACAGTGGATAGAAGAACGAACAACGACAAGACACAGAGAGCTTACTGAGACTGAACTTGACAAAATAGCGCATGCAGCTACGAAACCAACACACAAAAAAATACAGAATGGGCATTAAAACTTCTCAAAGACTGGCTAAAAGAGAAAAAAAATGGAGACAGACAAGTATGAAGCAGAGGATCTTAATAAGGTATTACGATCATTTTATGCATCTGTGCAAAGTTTCGCGGAAGGACAAAAATGTTAATTTAAAACAAATATGCCAATAAAATGTTTCAAATTCATATTCATGTCCAGTTTTTTTTCTTATATGGCAAGTAGCCGTGTAATAAGTGGGATAATGTAGAGGCAGCCGGTAGTTATCAGGAAATAAGCCCCTTCAGTGTGATACAAGACCCTTCGCTTCGCGTCGGGTCCTGATCACACTGTCGGGGCTTATTTAAGCAATATCGCTCGAGTAGGAGTGTGATATAGCTGTATATCATCACGGCTGTGATTAGGCCAGAGGCACGAGGCCGTAGGCTGAGTGCCGGAGGCAATCACAGCCGTGATGATATAGAGCTATATCACACGACTCCGAGAGCGATATTGCTTTTATACAACAGATCGACGGCACACGTTTGAAAAACGAAAACTAGAAAACAACAACAGAGTTATTTTAAAAGCCTCTTTGTTTGAGAACTACTTCTTCCGCCACGGATTTGAGGGCTGCCAGAATGACAGGTAACACTTTCGGCTGCTTTGAATCTCATTAATAACTCAGTGTAAGGATAGGCGTTTCTTTATATTAACGCTTCTTGGTCACAAAGTTTAGTTTTAAGATTAGTTCAGCACTCGATTATTATTAAACTTTGTTCTTGTCAGTGCTATATAAAATGTTTTTGCATGCTGCTTATAAATATACCAGTGGCGATATTCTCATAACATGTTTTAATAGTCACGTCGCGATTAAATAAATGATCAGTGTCCACATTTAAAAGCTGCGGTGCTTACCTGCAGTTCCACGGTGTTTTCACGTTCTGATAAGAGATATAGCTCCAGAAGAAAAAACGAGTGTTTATATTCCTCTTTCCAAGTGTCCACACGATGTGACAAGACATTAATCCCATTAAGTTTAACGTAACACCCAAGAGCGCCGATCTTTAACGGAATAATAACTTCCGATTGGGATTCACAGACTGATTTATGAGCTAGTGAACTAATGAGACACACGGAGAGTGTTTAAAAACAGCGCGTCTGTGTTTTTCCATTCAGAGATGAGCCTGTTTAGGACCTCCATTCACTAGGTGGCGGAATGATATGAAAGGTGAAGCGGTTACAGTGCCGTTATCAGTACAATATCGCATACCTCATAGCCAATCAGATTCGAGAACCAGAAAGAACTGTTGTATAATTCCCAATAACTACCGGCTGCCTCTACATTATCCCTTACATATTTAACAGTCAGGAATTCTTAGCCTACCATGTGCACTGACTGCTTACGTTAACTTATACTGAGAAAGTATTAACCACCATGACGTCAAAATAAACCACAAAATAAACTACTGCTCATCTGAAGAAACGTATAAAGTAACAGCTGGCGTCAGTTATTTGTAAAATGCATATGCATAGGTAATGTTTTACAGTAAAATCTCAATTTAGCTTACACTGAAGTTATAAATTATAACAACATAGTTTGCTAACATTAATGTCAGCACAGCAAGTTCGAGGCGCATTACGATTAGCAGCAGCTGCAGCCCATGCACATTTCCCTTATTTGGGAATGATTAAACATGATGGACTTGCCTGCAAGTGATGCACGGGCATCATCCCGCAGTTTCATCTTTTTTCTTTTTTCCGATCCTGACTCCTGCTGTCTTTTCGGGACCATTTCCAAAAGTTGCCTATTGTCTGGCCGTTTTCTCAATCTGTAGGCTGCAGCCTGCCCGAGGTCGCATATGCAGGCTGCAAACGTCATCAAGGCTGGTTTATTTCAGTTAACTGAACATTACATTAGCAAGTCATAAGCATATTACAACAATTTACGATTAACTAAGAATAATAGTCAACTTTATAATTGTTAATATTACGAAATAAGAAAGTTTTGATGACGTATGCAGCCTGGAAATGCGACCTCTGGAGGCTGCAGCCTTCGGATTGAAAAACGGCCTCTGTCAAACTTCGTCAGTCGCCGGCACAATCAACCTGCATGGACCATCAAAGGCTGGGGGGCATACTTTCTAGACTAGAGCAATTAAATTATCTCGTTCCCCCTTTTTTTGTAACATATACATGGATAAAAAGTGCCTAATAATATTTCTATAGGCTAATGAAATTCTATCAGCATTATAATTTTTTTTCATTAGGCTATTATTTTGGTGCCCTCTCAGCACCTGGTGCCCTACGCACAGCGCGTGATGCGCGTTATGGGAGCGGCGGGGCTGTATGCAATAGATTTTTATTCAGGACATTTTAAACAACCCAAAGGGATTTTAAATTGGAAGGGAATTAACATCTAGCTTTTTTAATTTACAAATATTATAATGTAATGTAAGTGTATTATTCAATTATTAAGGTAATTCATTTACACCCGTCACATTTGTCATTTTGCTCAATCATGTAACTTAAAACCATTAACCCTCTGGGGTCTGATGGTTTGGGACACTGGCAGAAGTGTTCACATGCTCCTACATTTGGTAATTTTTCAGTTGCTTAAAACATTAATGGCTAATATCACATAACACTGTATTCAGCACATACTGTGCTACAATTATATTTGAGTACATATATGTACATGTTTGCATTTTTAAGTAAATGATGTTTATGCATGGTTAGTAAAAATATATATTTTAAAAGTTGCTGAAATAAGGCCAATGAACACATGCTAAACATTTGTTCAAAAACAAAAAAGTACTGAATCTTATTTGAGAATTTGCTCCAAAAATGCGTAAAAACCATTTTACCCACTCATTCACATGAAACAATATATTGATTTAACTTTTGTAAGAAACCTTTTGTTGTGTAAAAGCAATATGCAAGGGAGGGTCACAGTGTACAATTTAGGACTTCTCAGACCTCAGTGTCAGTGCTCAGGCATCAGATAAAACAACATTTTGCCTCAGAAAGGCAACAGTTCTCAGAAAAAAAAGGTCAGGACTAAAGTCTTGCACAACATCAAAATCTAAACCTCACATAGAAAAGCATCAGATGATTTTACACGTGACCCCACCCCTTCGTATGACATCATTATCTCAAACTTACGGAAGATCCATAAAGACTTATTAGGGTATTTTTGTTTCTTTAACCTGTGAATTTAATTGTAGCTGAAATTAATTGTTGTTTTTTCTTTTCTCACACATATACCTCTGTATAATATGATGTAACCTGTATATGTTTGTACAAATTCTGTATACTATAGCTGTATACTATATACTATAATAAAATAACCTTTATGAAAGATGGAGACTGGTAAAGATGAAAGAAGTCCTTGATGATATATTTTTTTATTGTTTTTTATTAATTTCTACAGTCCACTACAGTGTAGAACATATTGATTAAGTTATAAGCATAACAAGGATGTTAACTCTTTTCCCACCATTGACGAGTCAGGCCTAAAGTCTTCCACGTCAAACATCGGCATCAGGTCTCGCACAACAAGGCATCAGACAAAAGGCCTCAGACAAAACGATTGGATAAATCAGAAGAGGAAGGTGTAATTTTGCTCAGAAGAGTCTGATCTACTGGCCCTACTGAAAAATCTAGCTAAGACCAGCATAAGCTGGTGAGCTGGTTTTAGCTGGTTTTGCTGGTATAGGAAGCTGGTTTTGCTGGTGTAGCAAGCTGGTTTAGCTGTGTTTTGGTCACTTTTTAAGCTGGTCTAGCTAGACTTAGCTGGTCAGGCTGGAAGACCAGCTGTCCCACCAGCATGACCAGCTTTCTCAGGCTGGGAGGACCAGTGTAAACCACCTTAAGCCAGCTAAAACCAGCTACCAGCTTATGCTGGTCTTAGCTGGATTTTTCAGTAGGGGACTCTATACTCAGTTATGAATAAAAAGCATTCAAAGCAACTGTAAGTTAATTCAGATTTGCTAAATTTGAGCCTCAAATCTGCTATATGAGCAGGACAACATAAGAGTCTGTATATCTGTATAACTGTATGTTAGTAAAAACAGCTGTCAATCCCAAAAACTGACTGTGGCTTAGTCCACACGTTCAGACTTTCTAAAAATCTGAACCCTGGCAGGAAATTTTCATAAAAGTCCGGTTTTGGTTACCTGATACTGCGTTTGCTTGTGGACAAATAGGAAAACGTATGGTTTTGAAAAGATCTGTGTACGTGTGGCCTGTGTGAATATAGTCAATATTATCACATTTATCCAAAGCAACTTGCAGCACATTAAATGTACTGTATACATCTTTTATCAGTAGCCTATTCATGAATAATAGGTCATGTGACCTTTTACGTCATCCCAGTTGCATGCCGCCATCTTGAGTACCTACTGAGTACCAGTAGGCTACTGACAAGCACTGGAACTTGCTACGATTTACGGGTTTCTTATCTTTTACTGTCTATGATTTTACAGATATGGGAAATGGCTACGAAAGACAACATTTCGCACCTCGACTGTCATGAAAAAAAACGCTACTTAAAAAAAAAATCTTGGTTAGGGTGTGATGCCTACTCAATCCCTGATGTGTTCTTCCAGCCGCTGTCCGCTGCTACCAAACTACCACTATTTTTACAACACTGAGAAGGCATCACACAACATGAAACCTTACTCGAAGTATCACTTGGATCTCTACACATGAACGCGAGCATTGAGAACATTGTTTGTGTACACAGAGTTTACTTAAAAGAAAGGTTTTGAACAACTGACTTTGGCTGTTACGGTGTCCGCTCACCATCTTTGCTAGACATAAAGAATCGATTTCCGAATGCGAATGAATGAATCTCATATGAGGCTCCTTTTTCAAATAGAAGGTCATTATTGTGACAAAACAATAAATTATCTGTGCATTTATATGGAACTATGCTTTAGGACAGGGGTGGGCAACAGTTTTAGTCTGAGGGCCACAGTGGCTTTGGCAAAGTAAGCGGAGGGCCACACTTGGGAAAATTGCAAGTAAACATAGTTTAAATGTTTCAAATTAATTCAATGCAAATATGTATAAGGCTACTCTACAGTTACTTTCACTTTGCCAGCCTATTTCAAGGCCTGATAATTATTTTTGCTAGGCCTGTATGACCTAGGCTACTCAAACATTACAATAACTGGATTTACTGTCAAGGATTCATTTCCTACCATGCATATTGTTCAACTGTCATTTTATACCAGCTGTAGCAATTCAATATAGAAAACTATATAAAAAAACATATGTGATTCATATAATGGAAGTCAACAGATCCGCCACTTTGAGAGCACAAAAAAAAGATATAATCCAATACAAAAGTAAGCTCCATGACTCCTGGTGACATATGACATATGAAGCAAATCGGTCGGGTTTTGCAGGATATTGAATTATTTACAACATTATTAGCGTTAAATGCACAACCTTGCAGAGGTGTAAAAAGTACTCAAAAATGTTACTCAAGTAAAAGTACAAGTACTGAGTGTAAATTTTACTCAATTAAAAGTAAAAGTATCTGGCAAGAATTATACTTGAGTAAAAGTAAAAAAGTACCACATTAAAATTGTACTTGAGTATTAAAAAAGTAAAAGTAACAGGAAGAATGAAAACGAGAGATTCATCTTCAACATGATCTCACAAAGTTCCGTGGTATAGTCACAGAATTTTATCCGCATTTTTCCGTGTCTGTACCACGGACTTTCTTTTTCATGCCAGTTTCACGTATTGAAAACTCAATAGTTTTTTCCTATTTTTAAACTATTTTCGCATGGGTTTTGGGGTTGGGGTTTGGGTTAGGATGTCACTTTAACTATTGGTTTATACTATTTTTTCCAGACTTTTAATCAATTGTCGCCTGACGTTAGGATTAGGAGTTGGGTTTGGATGTCATTTTATGTTACAGAAAGTCGTTCTAACCCCAAACCCACACAAAAATGGTTATAAAAGAGGAAAAACAATTGAGTAACCAATACGTGAAACTGACACAGAAAAGAAAGTCTGTGGTACAGACACTGAAAAATGCAGAGATCTGTGACAATGAATTTCAGTATGCAACATGCTATTCAAAATTGTAAAACCTCGAATTTACCTTAAATTTCAAGCTCTATCAAGCCTCTCACATCAGTGGATGTAGGAAGAGGTGTATTAGACCTTGTTCACATTGTCAGTCCAAATCCGATTTTGGTGCATATCCGATAGGAATCCAATTACATTTAGAACATGTGAACGACTAAAAATTTGAAAAATCTGTTTTTCTAATCTGTTTAAGGCTACATCCAGAGGTGGTTTGAAATCCTTTTCAAATCGCATTTTTGGAAATCCATTTCAGTCTGACTACCATGATCGCATTTGTGTAGCTTTTTCGGTTACGTCATGCTGTCACGTCACATAAAACACGTCAGACGTCAAGGCAGATTGTCGTGCCAGCGCGACATCATTGCCATAGAAACAGTGCAGATAATCCGGAAAACGGCTAGAGGACGCACAGATCGGATCTGAACAGTTGTGATACACAATGTGGAGAGTGAGTCTGTCAAATTAGATATCAGATTTGGACTGACAGTGTGAAAAGGTCTTAGTCTTGATAGAGAGGCTGCAAACAACAGGGAACGTTTCACACTTCATGTGTTGTTGGTTTCAAAGAAGCAAGAAAATATTCATCATTGGATGAACTGTTGGCCAATAGGCTTTATGCCCAGCTCACTACTTTCTGAACTTCAGCCAGCTGCTTTGTTTCCTGTCTGCCATTATTGGACAAACTGATTAATCCAGGTGTGCCTGACCTCTGTAGTCACAGCAACAATAATCAGACACACCTGGATTAATCAGTTTGTCCAATAATGGCAGACAGGAAACAAAGGAGCTGGCTAAAGTTCAGGAAGTAGTGCAGCTGGGCATAAATCCCATTCCTTAGTGTGGTCCAAAGGCTCCAGAATAAATAATAACATTTAAATTAAACTGGCCATCAGCGCAATTCAATTGGTTTGATAAAGCAAGGGAAAATAGATCTCTAAAATAGAAGTACTTTTTGACTGTAAATAAAATTGTAAGGAGTAAAAAGTACTTTTTTCTTAAAAAGATGTAATAAAGTAAAAGTATTGATTTTTAATTGTACTCAAGTAAAGTAAAATTCCCCAAAAATAATACTTAAGTACAGTAATCAATTAAAATTACTCAAGTACTTTACACCTCTGCAACCTTGGAAACAAGGTAAGTGATATTTTGCTCCCGCTCTGTAGGTGGCGCTGAGAGGCTGGTTTTGCCTGCGAGTGGCAAACCATACTGTTATTATACATATGTTCAGCGCCACCTCTAGAGGGGGAGCATAAGTGCACTTCCTATGTGGCTGCGTTAATGCTTTAAAGAAAGTTAAGTTTCTTGCAAAAACTGATCGATTTGCTTCACAAGATGTCAATATATAACCATTCTTTGGGATTACTTTTGTATTGGATATTTCTGCTTTGGTAAAACGTGAAGTTGCTTCGTTTTGCAGAATAAATCTTTATATGGAACCACCCTTGTTTGTTTTCTCTGCCCAATGGTAAGCGTTACACAAGCCAGCTGTTTTTGTTAATTACATAAAGTTTTTTCCATTGCATAAATATTACTTTTTTATATTTTTTAAACGTACGTCACTATGGTTACAGGCGCCGCGTGCTAATAGCATACGGGTTTGAGGTCATCCAGAGAACGCGTTTATTCCCGAGAACGCACCCGAAATCCTGTTCGGGACGTGTCCGGCGGAACTGGTACGAATGGCCACCCTAAACACAATGATCTACCCCTGCTGAAAAAAACAGCATGGACCAGCATGGGAATAATGCTGGTGCTAATGCTGGTGTTGATGCTGGTTTGGTTGGTGTTCACTAGCAAACCAGCACCAACACAACATATGCTGGTCTTGCTCTTATGCTGCTTTTTCAGCAGGGACAGTTGAGCTACATTAGCACTAGCAAACAATGTGAACTCTAAACATTTCCTTTACTTGAAGGTCACATGAACTGACTTCACATTTTATCCACACTTTGAACTGGTTTCATTTTGCTCTAAACTAAATGTGAAAATAGATTAAAGGAACAGAGGGCATAAAGGAAACTAGACTGAAAAATGAACATCAGCATTTGTGCATTGTGACAGTGTACTGTAGATGCTGCGGAAGCTCGTGGACAGGAGAGAGAAACGGATGATTGTAAAGATTTTAGTGTAAAGTACTGGTTAATGAAATTGTAGTTGTTTACATCATAATGACAATGTGGGTTCATCCTGTAATTCGTTTTTTGTAAGCCTGGATATAGCTGGAGGTCATGTTCTTAATTTTTAAACCATTGTGTCACAGTTGTCACATTTTTATAAATGGACATTTCAACTTCTCCAGTGTAACGAGAAGCTCAAGCACACGTAAGCCAATCAAAATCCTGAAAACAGGAACAAATCACTTCCTGTTCCCCTTTTAAACAAGGTTGCACTTTTGCCGTAGGTGCGAGCTCTGGTGTATACTGTGACGTTGGCTGCCTAAATGTGACCAGTCACGGAAAGTAGGGACACAAGTCGGATCTGGGCCATTTTGAGTTATTCACAGATTCTGAAAGTGCAGATTCTAAGCTTTCCAACGATGTGTAACACATGGAAATCTGATAACATATGGAGAAGTTGTGTCCATTTGAATATAGGAACTCAGAAATACTCAAACCGAGAAAATCGAGACGAAAGAGACTCTTGTTTCCAACTGGGGGAGACAATAGGGCTCATTTACATCTCATTAAGCTAAGCCATACCCTCTGTAAAGCCGTTTTGAGATACTGATGTTCTAGCATCATGTAGTATTTTATGACAGAAGTCCAAATGACAACATGCAAAAATAAACATTGACTTTTTACCTTTGTGTTGATCACAACTCGAATCCAGTCTGTTTCAGATTATCCAATGACCATTTTGTCCACAAATGCGTATAATCCGTGAAATAAAGATGTATAGTCTATATTGTTGACATCAGATTTCGCATGAATGTCTAGTAATACAACATAATATACAATCTGAGGACTATTTACATCGTAACATGTAAGGGTATATGATTACACTCCGTTAAACACGTGAACCCGCCTTCAAAGTTAAGTTTTTATTTTATAGGTAGTATAACAGATCATCCAAACAGCGCCGTCGAAAACGTGACGTCATTTAGAGATGTTACCAATCGCTCGCTCGTTCCTCCATCAGCCAATGACTTCATGGAAAATATTGATAGACAAAACATGTAGCCAATTATATAATGAATTCAACAATCTCTATGTAACTTCTGTGTGTTTGGACTCATGCTGCGCTGCAGGAACTGACAAAGAGATGACGACAAAGTACCGCGAGAGCGACTCCGAATTAAACTACTCCGAAAGATTTCTTGAGGATCTCTCGCGGTACTTTGACGTCATCCGACTGCGGCGCCGCATAAAGTCAGTGACGCGGCTGACGTACGATGCAGCTGACTGTTATTTGTTCCGCCCCAGCTTCTTTTATTTTTCTTTTGTTTTGTGCGCCCGAGCTTTAGTCTGGGGAGACGCACGCTATACGCTTGAAAAAACAACAACTTAGCAAACATATCTGAGGAACAGGGCAGCCGCGTCACTACAGTCACGTGACTTCGCGCTCGAGCCGGAAGAGAAGACAATGCTGAATAAAGTCGTAATTCTGCTATTTTTGGACCAAACTGTATTTTCGATGCTGCAACACGTTCAAACTGACCCACTGATGTCACATGGACTACTTTGATGATCTTTTTATTACCTTTCTGGACATGGAAACCATACATAGATTTTCAATGAAGGGGACAGAAAGCTCTCGGACTAAATCTAACGATTAAACATCTTAAACTGTGTTCCGAAGATGAACGGAGGTCTTCCGAGTTTAGAACGACATAAGGGTGAGTCATTAATTACATTATTTTCATTTTTGGGCGAACTATCCTTATTTAGTAGTCACGCTGTTCCCTTTGGGGGCGGAGGCGAAAACACAAGCTTATACAGTATGTAAATATACACAGACAATGACGCCCCCCGCTGCACGCTAGAATCTCTGGAAAAACAAGCCTATTTTAACCGCAAAATGTACGCTTTTAAATATACAAAAACTGCTATCTCAAACATGGAGAGGCTTCTTCGTGATCTCAACTAACAGATTCTCCAATAAAACGAAAATCACAAATTTTGAAAAAAAAACTTTGTTTCTCATTTTCTCGGAACTTGTGCTGCCGACTTGTGTCCCTGGTTTCCGTGACGGGTCACAAATGTCACAGGTCGGAGCAGACCACTTCTAACGTGGGTCACGCCCCTCCCTCAATTTCCACCCCGAGGAGGTCCCAAAATGCCCCAATGACCAAACAGACGAGAAAACGGGATAAAATATAACAATCTTTATTAAATATTAAAAGATAAGGGGAAAGGGGAAGGGATTCTAAAAAGGTGAGTACGGAGACTTTGAATGGATCTGAGTCGCTTCTGACTCTCACAGGGATCACAGGTAAGTCCTCTTAGCTTGTCTTTATCTTCTTGGCCCACTCGTGAATTACAGGGGGATATTCTCAACTTCCGCTCTTTGTGTTTTCCAGATGGACTCCAAGTGGACGCTCCAACCTCTCTTCCTGAGCATAAAAGCAGAGACAGGTAAGTACACTGGGGAATGGGTAGGTAAATACCTTAATGGGCCACCTTCGGGGTGTAGAGTACGCTGGGCTTACAGCACGGTGTCCCGAAGGTATACAAGTGCGGGCCGTGACTTTGGGCTAGAGACGTCTAGGAGGTACACAGGTGAGTATCCAGAAAGGTACACTGGGCCCTTGGCTTTGGGTGTACAGGTGAGTATACGGGGAAGTACACTGGGCTCCTGGCTTTGGGCGTACAGGTGAGTATACGAGGAAGTACACTGGGCTCTTGGCTTTGGGCGTACAGGTGGGTATATTAGGCTTAAACCAGATGTAACTCACAGCCCCATAGATAGACAGGCATCAGGCTTTAGCCCTTAGGGGGCTGGAGAGGATGTAGATACACACGGCAAACTTCTAGCCTTTCTCGCTAGGATGGACTTCCAATGCAACACTTGAACGTTGACTTTCAATACGTCGTGGAACAGTCCCACGTCGACACGGAGCCCTTGGCTCAAACCTGCAGACTGACAGCAGACACACAAAGTCTCTTCAACAATATACTACTACAGTGAATATGTGGGGAGAGATACAACACCTTTTGACTTCGAACAAACGAACAGATTAAGGGGCAGGCCGAGGCTGCTGCACGTGAGGCCAAACACGGCCACATATGACATCATAGACGGGGTAGAGTGGTATAGGACACCACACCAGGTGATGTACTGTACGAGTGGGCCTATCGCTTCCCTCTCCTCTCTTTCAACAGCGTGACAAGAGATTTAGACAGGGGCAGGCATCTGCAAACACTCAACAGGCGTATAATCATACACCAAAACAGCACATGTACTTTCTTCCACATAGCAGCCAATTAAAGTTCTCCCTCTTTCCAATACTCCACACAATATTCACAGCAATACTTTTACTTCTCACAGTTGGTACGCCACCACCCGGTGGGGGAAGGGATTACGAGTCACAGTCAGGTTGTATAAAAGATGTATCAGTCGTCCACCGACACCAGCTCACTTCCTTCAATCCAGGGCTCTCCTCTTCGTCCTTGTGAGTGATCGCTGACAACATTGACACAGCACACTACAATTCTTCAAGTGTACACACGTCAAAAGACTCATCCACGGCACGCCACACAAATGGTGAATTAAGGTCCAATCACCAAATTGGGCCAGGAATTGGTCCTGACCAGCAGAAAGGGGTTGATACGGAGGATGACCAAATAGAGACGTCACATCCACGACTTGTAAACGCACTCTTTCCTCAAGCAAGAGATGTCACTGGCAAGACAACAACTCCACATACACAGCTCGTTGACACTTGACGTTTCCCTCTCCCTTCCAGAGGAATAGCGTATACAAGGTTGATAGTAACACACTCCTTCATTCCTTCCGATGTATTTCACGGTGACTCCTCAATATCCACAAGCTCTTCAAAGTAAACAGCACAGATCAACACAATTACTTCAGCAGAAATTTCCTAAGTACTTAGCTTCGTTTTCCTTCAGCCCAATCCTCCACTTTGTCTTCGCCCAGTCTGCAGTCTCCACATTAATACACCTCTCCACCAAACACTTCTGTCTCCAACACACCAAACACTTCCGTCTCCAACACACCAAACACTTCCGTCTCCAACACACCAAACACTTCCGTCTCCAACACACCAAACACTTCCGTCTCCCCCACAACGCTTGCTGGAATAAACTTCAACTTCCTGTTTTCCTGATGCTCTATTTATACTTCTTCTCTTCTCTGAACTGCCCAATCGCCATGCTTGATAAGCACACCTGATGCCAATATTGCCTGATTACGGTTGCCCTAACCTGCAATAACTTTGAATCTGAAATTAATTTTTCAGAAATATAGCTTTTGGGAAAAAAGTGGTCTTGTGGCACAACTTGCCCCTGGTGCGGGGTAAGTTGTGCCTTTAGGGAAAATAAGTTGGGGTAAATTGGGCAGGTGATTTCTGAAGTAAAACAGAACATTTTAAATTCAATACACAATTACTCGTTTAAGGTTTATTTAGATATTGTCACTCTATTAAACTGTTGGAATAAGTCATATTTTGTAGTTTTTGGAAAAATAATAATTTCAGGCAAAGTGGCTTTGGCAATATATGCCTGTTGACATACACAGAACGCGGTCTGTCAATTATGTAATATATAACAATAAAGTGACTAGACTAATTTCTAAATATCCTGTTGTGACTAAAAAAAACTTAATAAAACTTCTCTTTAATAACATAGTGCAAACTCAAAACTGAAATCAATGTTAGCTAAATGAAACAAATGGCAGGTAGGCCTAAGTCAAACACTGATGAGGCATGTCTATCTCCTCACTTCTCCAGATTATCCCCTGTGAGTATGTTGGTCTAAGTGGTCTGGATCTGGCCTACTATTTAACATCCCACGTGTCAATACTACAGGGGAACATAAACTTATGCTGTCTTATGGCTGTACCACCAAGTTTTTGGGGTGTGGGTAGTTTCTTGAGCACATCACCTCTGGCACAACTTAACCCAGGCCCTTTGGCACAAATCACCTCAGACCTACAAGTCTGAACAATTAGCATGATCCAGCAGTTAAGAGCTAAAATTATGCTACCTGTGTAGACTCATTGTGTAGCATGCTAAAGCACTAAAACATGTGTGAATTTTTTTCAAACCTATCTTTAATTGTTTAGACACTACAATCAAAAAACCTTAAAGAGTAACTAAACCCTAAACCAACCTTTTTTTAGTTAACGATCTGTAAGAATGATGCTTTATTAGTGCTGTTCATTGATTTTAGTAAGTTTTTTGACATTTGGATATAAAGTGTTTCAATACTACAATATAGACGGTTTCAGCAATAACAACATAAACAAGTGGCAGTCGTGGTCCACACGTAACTTCCGGTAAACTCCGCTAAGAATAAATAACAACAAATTTCTTTAAATGTAGTTTATTTATATAACAAGCAAAAAAGAACACATAGATTACCTAGGAAACCAAAACATTTGTTATTTTCGACGAGGCATTGGTTCAAGAGATCAGTTTAGCAACTAGTCAGACCATTAAAAAAAACTAAACCGGAAGTAAATTGTGGATCTAGAAGTGTATCGCGTCAGCGCACGTGCGTCCGATGAAACCGTCTATATGGTGTAAAAACATCTGAGTGCTGCCCTCTTCAGGTTGAACAGTGGCTACTGCAGTTGAATTTTCCTATTGGATGTTGGGTCCAAAAAATATCTCGTGATGTAAGCAGGTTCAAGCTCACCACGCCCTTGTTATGATCTCACCACACACTGGTATGAGCTTACTTCGTCCCCTCCATCTCCGTTGGGATCTGCCCACTTTTCTTGCATTTTTCAAATTTGCCAGTGGGTGGAGTCAGGCTCTGACCAGGGGTTTAGTTACACTTTAATCATAGAAATTTTACTTTGAAAGGAAAAAAACTGTTTTTTGATCTAAAATGTGCTTACCTCTCATGCCATGTGTCTCTCTTTTTTTGAGGATAAGTAAAATTGATGGCTTCTCAAAATTATGTGACCAATTTCTTGTATGGTTTTCCAGAAACAAGGGGTGGAACTACTTCCCCCCTGGCACAAATCACCCCACTCTCCCCTATGCAGTTTTCTGATGTTATGACTTCTTAAGAAGTTTTGCTTTAGATTTCATGATTAGAGATCAATCAATTACATCATATTTTATATTCATGGACCCTGCAAAACTCTAACTAAGGGTGCTTTCACACCTGCCTCATTTAGTTTGGTTGAATCATACCAGAGTTCGATAGCTCACTTGGTGTGGTTCGTTTGGGCAGGTGAGAATGCAGCAATCGAACTCTGGTGCGCACCAAAAACGGACCAAACAAGTGTCACCTACCGGAGCGGGCCTCTAGCGCCCCTCTAGACGTTTCACCTCGATGAGGTCCCCAAAAGCACCCCAATGACCAGACACGAAACCAGATAAGTAAAACTTGAACAACTTCATTTAAATTATTTAAAATCAGAGTGGGGAAAGGAGAAGGGGATTAAAATAATCGACGTTGTGCTTCTTTTGCAGGGGGAGTGAGGAAGGGGCCAAGGGGAAGGGGACGGCGCTCCTTCGTCCCTGGTAGGTATGATTTCTTCTTTTGCATGCTGATCGTAACTTCCTTGGTTTTTCCTTTATGTACACGTGGCGCCCTCCTCGGCTCCTGGAGGCAAATAGAACACACAATTAATAGGGAATTTAAATCCAGTGGTCACCTGTATGTTGAGGCCCTCCCTCGTTGGAGCCTGGCGTTGACTACGGAACGGGGCCAAGGCCGTGCCTTGCCGGGAGAGATGGATCCTTTCTCCTGTTCCTCGGAGGTACTCCCTTCGCTGTTTCCTATGATCACAAAACAATTAGAGACTTCTTAATCCTGGTTCTCTCTCCAGGTGACGCAGGTAAACTGTGAGGGTTTACAGGCGTACCGAGGGAGTAGGACTCTCGGTTCGTTCGAAGGGTTCAGGCCTTCAGTTGACCAGCGTGCTACGTGGGACTCTTAGACATGACGGGTAAGTATAACTCTTAGCTTCAGTTTCAGGTTTTCAACTGGGCCTGCTACGTGGGACCCTCGGACGTGACAGGTAAGTGTAACTCTTAGCTTCAATTTCAGGTTTTCAACTGGGCGGCACACTACGTGGGATTCTCGGACGTGACAGGTAAGGGTAACTCTTAGCTTCAATTTCAGGTTTTCAACTGGGCGGCACACTACGTGGGATTCTCGGATGTGACGGGTAAGGGTAACTCTTAGCTTCAATTTCAGGTTTTCAACTGGGCGGCACACTACGTGGGACTCTCGGACGTGACAGGTAAGTGTAACACTTAGCTTCAATTTCAGGTTTTCAACTGGGCGGCACACTATGTGGGATTCTCGGACGTGACAGGTAAGGGTAACTTTTAGCTTCAATTTCAGGTTTTCAACATATACGTAGAGGTTACTCATACTACCCACTGTCTTCTTTCACAGCAATGAGGAGTAAGGAGAGGAACTGTACGTCACCTGACCAGAGGACCAGAGCGGGTGGCTAGGTGTGAACTCGTTCTCCCCCCTGTCCGAGGAGGGTCTAAGGTGTACCTGTTTCACAGTGGACAACAGTTGCTCCTCCTCCCACATACAACAGCGCTGGTTAGGTTAGTATGACTCTGAATTTCTCTTCTAGACCGTTTATAGCTCAATACAGTATCAATGCAACACTTCTTTCACTGTACTCAGGGTTTTTCCTTGGTGGCGAAATACATGCAAACCAGGGGGGATAATAAGGTAGATCCACGATGGTACCACCGCTTCAGCACTTCCACAAGCCTACTCACACGGTACTTCAACCAGACCTGGGGTAAGGATGAATGGCAAAGGACACAGCACTACACGGCAGCACTCTGGTGCACACACATCAATTCAGCACACTCACCCACAGCAGCCCACACTCTTATGTGACATAGAAGGCCAATCTTCTCACATCCGATCCAGCTTGGTATTGGGAGAAAGCCGTTGGAGCCCGTCACGGTGAGTGGGATATAGTTCGTCCGGCCCCTGGTCGCGCTCTGCCAGCCGCTTCCTGCTTTGGCACGCCCACCACTCCGTTCTTCTATGGTGGGGCCACTACAACATAAGACTCCAGACCTTTACACACAACGGTGAGTTTTCCCTTCAATAATTTACTTGATACAAACAATGCGTGCACTCACGACCTTCGTCTTGGCCTCTCTTCCGGCTTGGCTGTATATGGTTTCCCCACAGCGTTTACCACATCCAATACTTCGGGTAAGAATGGGTTGTATCACACTCTCAGTACCTTCTTTGGAAACTCTCCCGGCGAAACGCCGATCTTCTTCGATATTCCAACGTGTCCTTACTTCTGTATTCAGCCTGTCTCTTCAGTCCTCACCCATAATGCCGCCGCTTAGTCCACACGCCACCTCGCTGTGCATTCACACGACCACAATCAACTGCTTCCTGGTTTCCTGACACTGCTTTTATCCTTCTAGCTTGCCCATTTGGTCCAATGGGCTTTCGCCGCGTCATCGCACACACCTGGCATGTATTTCGCCCTGATTACCGTTGCTAGGGGTTACCCGGAAGTGCCGGTGTTTGCGGAAGTTGGTCTGGGCGGAACTTTCCCTCGCCGCTTTTGGTTCCGCCTGTTCGTCACTTGTGACACAAGCGGACCAAGACCTCCTAAACTACGCTTTCAAACCAACTCTAGAGCGGTTAGTTTGTGGTGAGAACATGATCTGAGATCGAACCGACCTAACTGCAAAAGTACTGTGCATTTTGGGCTAAACCAGCTAGTCAGCTGCGCAGTGCATTATTGGATGAGGTTGGATGAGTGTTTGTTCACAGTTTCCATTAGCAATATTGCCAGACAATGGCAGGTTGCGAACATACCTGGAGTTGCGAGGAGGTGCGGGCGGAGGCTTAGATATTTGGTGGCTTTGTCGTTTGTAGTGCATTAAAACGTTGTTTTCAAGTCGCATCCGCGATTTATTCTGGAAATGAACAGTTAATCTAGAGTGCTGTATACAAACTATGTTTAACAACCACAGAGACATAATTACAGCGTGCAGCCGTGTGTCCATGGTGTCTTCTGTATTATCCTTCTTTGTTTACTTTCAGGGTTCCGTTGGAATTTCGCGCACTTTGATTCTGACCAATCGAGAAGCAATTTAGGAAATACATTCAAATACATGTGTCCAATGAGTGATGTGGATGTTATCACATGACTGAATTTTGGTTTTAACTGGTGCGGACCAGGGCAATCAGTGTGGCGTGAAAAGGAACCAAAACTGCTAAAAAAGCTACAATGTATACTTTTTTGCCTTTGGCACAGACCAAATGAACCAAACTACAGATGTGAAACCACCCTAAAGCTCTTAAGATTTCTTATATTCAAAGGTCACATGATTTCACACACTGAACTCAGATCAGTTTTGTTTTTCTAAAAATTAGAGTAAACGTTGAGCTGTAAACCTACTGTAAAAAACAACAACACAGGAAGAGCATTTACCATTACCATAGTACAGTGTTTGACTGCAGCATTCTATCGTATTTCATGACAACTTGATCAGGACTGAGTCTCAGAGAATGAAATGGAGACGATGACTGTACTTTTTTATGAAAATATAAATACTGTGGTAGATCATGACTTAAAAACAGATACAAACACACAACAACCACTGCAGCATACAGGTAATGACATTCTTTTCTGTGTTAAGTTATACACTGTTTATTTGTCTTGGAACTAATGAAGAAATTGTAGGAGAATGTGAAGAAATTAGGAGAGCAAAATGCAATATCTTGTGTCATCTACAGGAAGTGAGCATGTGATGAAGAGAAGTTTCAGATCAGTTACAGTGTGTTTGGTGCTGCTGTGTGTTCTTCTACTGACTGCAGTCATAGTGCTGTGTGTCCTGATCAATACAAACAATCAACAGTTTAACATCAAGACCAAAAACATCACAGAAGAGAGAGACCGGCTATTAACCAACAATACCAACCTAAAAAAAGAAAGAGACCAGCTACTAACCAACAATACCATAGCCACTGTCCGTGCCGCCCAGCTGTGAATCAGGAAGTTGCTCAAATCCCTGTCGCGCCACACAGCGCCACACACATAGTTTAACATTAAATAACATCATATTTGTCCCAAATCATTAACGATTAACATTGGCTGCTAAGTATATTTTGCATTTTGAAGTAGACGCTATCTGACAAAGCTCGCGCTATTTAATGTGCACTTCCGGTTTACGATACCTCCGAGTTGTCCTAGAGGCGATGCGGCGTGATGCTGAGCTGCGCGGCCAGTGTGCGACCCCCTATAGAGTCCTGGTATGGGAGGGGCCCTTGAGGATCTTGAAATGATGCTATTTTTTTACAACATACTGTGCTACTTTTCTGTTCTACGCTTATGTGATGCACTTGAGTTCACATTAGTAGACATCTTCCACAAGCACAACATGTGTTCAATGTACATGATTTGATTGGTTGTTGAACAATGCAAAGCGTTGATTGGCTGTGAGGGAGAAGTAACTAATTGCATTGTAGAGAAGCAGAGTCATTTGAGTGTGTTGATTTCAGGAATCGTGACCCTGATGCATGCAAAACCAAAAAATCAGTATAGGCTACCAGAAAAAAAAAAACTTTCACAAATGTCTTACCAAAACAGAGCAAGTGAGAGCAAAATTGTTCAAGCAAGGTGACGGTGACCTAATATGCCGATGTTGTATTGTGTAAAAAATTAAATGCTTGCTGCGTGTTAATCTGCATTTCTCTATGTATGAGAAACAGCTTCTTTGCAAGCTGCAGTGACTGTGGCTATGAAGTAAAATATTTGACACACCAAATCAGGCATCCTTTTCTCAATATGTGAACATTGTTTGAAGCACACTTTAATAAGCTAAGGGGTGTAAACAGGGCCATAGCGTGTGTTAATGTGTGAGCGGAGGTATAAATGTGCTACTATTTTAACTCTTCAGGATTTTATTAAGAAGATACCTGGTACAGCAAGATTCTGGATTGGTTTGACTGACATTGAAGTTGAGGGCAGATGGAAATGGGTTGATGGCAGCACACTCAGCTCTGGGTAAGAAATCACTAAATTTAACTAATTATTACCCCCCCAAAAAAATGATTGTCACAGTCAGTATCATATTACACAGAAAACAACACTGAAGATCTAGTGATGATCTGTTTCAGGTTTTGGGTGACACCACAGCCTGATTAGCGCTCCATTGAGCTATAATTATGAGGCGTGTCTCAACCGAAAAATGCCTCTGCACTCAATTGGATAGACCTACGACCAATCAGAGCAACGGAGTGTGTGACGTATGTTGAAATTACGTCTTTGCAGCTGCAAACTGCTAGTTATTTCGCTACAATGACACTAACATTGTGATTATACTGAGTTAGCGAATGTACATCAACACCTACTATGTTTACAACATTTCGTTTATATCACAACATTAAAGAGCACCTATTATGAGATACACGTTTTTAAACATCCTTTTGTGTGTAAGTGTGTATTAGTACATGCTAACGATATTCAAAAAGTACATACCTCAAAGAAAACGATGACGCGAGTTATCGTCTCTAACGTTCGAGGACTACAAAAAACACTCGGATTGTAGGCAACAGTTTACTTCCTGGGATTGGTGACGTAGATAAGACCAACATTATCATAGTTCAGCCCTCTCTGCTTCGCTTGGGTACGCCCTCAAAGACGGGGGTGGAGAGCGCTGAGTCAGAAGAGAGCTAAAATGGCGGAGGTTGGGAGTCCCTGCTTTGACCCTGTTTGCAAACTCTTGTTTCATTGTTTAAGCGATTAAATCTCTCGAGTAGACGCTGTCTCTTTAGATGCAAGGGCAAAATAGCACTTTATGGACTAACACAGAGGACATCATGTTTAATACGGTTCCGGAAAAATCCAGTCAGAAGTTGTTCACGGAGTTTTCACAATAACTGCTTCTCATGAACCGAAGCTGCGCGACGTCTCCTCCTGAAAGTTGGATTACCGTGCACTTCTGGATCACAGGCTGTAAGTATTCATGTTTATTATTTGCCTTTACTGTAAGTTACGTTACCTGTAACCGGAGCTTAACATTATGTGCTTGTAGAGCTCAGATATATATCTATGTGTAGAGCTAAGCTTGCAAGCTAATTGTTTTGTGTTGTAATAATGTATTTCATAAACAACGTACCATATTTACACACGTGTGTGTTGAATTATGCAGACTATCGTTTTTATCGATGTTTATTTAGACGTGTTTACAAACTTGCTAAGCTGTTCCAGCTAAACTGTTACCGGTAAAGTTTGTTCTCATGATCAAACTCAAGAAACTCGAAGTACAGATGATTTGTTTAACGTGATATGTATTTTACTGTTGTTTTTACTTTAAGCTTTCTTAGATTTTGAAACGAAGTAAACACGTAATGTGTGTTGCTAATGTTGGGCCATGTAACATGTAATACATTAACGTTTTAATGAATAGTCTAACGATTTATAATCGTTGTACTCTATTGTTATAATATGTCTTTTTGACTGAATACATGTTTGTTTTATTTGTCTATATCCTAGATTCGCAGCTGGACACATCCTTCTACACTGTATGCAAACATGCAACATCATTACACACAGTACAAGGCATATGAGGAGCAAAGGTGTGTAACACATATGATGTATTTAGCTAGTGAAACCACTACCAGTCTTAAATGTATAACTGATGATGACAAAGTTTTTTTCTCTGCATAATCATAGGAACCCAGGCAGTAGCATCGTTTCACAATGTTTACATCACCATCATCAGTGGATGCCTTTGCCGTCCGTAGCCTGAGATTTCAGATTTGCAGCAAAAAATGTGACTTTCCCATTTATTGGAATGCTGTGCAGGTATTTAAGTATTTTAGTAACTGTGTTAAATAAAGTAAAGTAGTATTTACTTTTAGAATAAATGAATTGCATATTTATATTTTTACAGGTTGTACCTTGCAGCCATCCATTACAATGTCACCAAGCCATAACAAAAGCAGGAGAGGGAAAGTACAAGGCTATGTTCCCAAAACACACAAGTGACATACTGTAAGCAGTAATGTTTTATTTCAAATACATTCATAATTAAAAACTTAATGTATGAAGCAGGGAAATAAATGATCAAAACAAAAGATTTATTGACTGCAATATTTGTACAGTTATGTGGATGATGTGATCAGGCTTGTGTTTGATGTGGTATTTGAAGATAAGCTGAAGGAAACCCCGATTCCAATGGACCTGGCATCACAGTTTGAGAGACCTTCAAAGGAGGACGTGATTGCATGCCATCTTCAGTGCAGGGGTCGTCGGAAGCCAACATTCCGATCAGGAAGCTCCAAGCATATCTGGAGAACAACACATGACAGGATGATAACCCTAAAGTGTCGTCTTAGATAGCACCAGCTGACAAAGCTTTGATATGCCATTTATCTGAATAGATAGCTGTAAAAAGTGAATTGAACAATTTTTTGAAAGAAGAGCACAATATGGTTACTAAAGTATGTTTATTTGTATATTGTTTAACAGTTAAATATATATTTTTAATAAATAATCTTTTGACTGACTACTATATTTTCTTTAAAGTTACATCTTTTGTTCTTTTGGGTACTTTGTTACTATAATAATACTTTAGTGTTATTGGTTTAAAAATGTAATAAAACTTACTCTAGTCCTGCGCCTCAAAGGCTTATAGTCGGTACAATAAATGTTCTGTGTGTAGGGATTTAGACAATTTGTGCAAAACCTGGATGATGAATCACGCAGGTAAGAGGCCCTGGAACCTGTTGCATTCTCCTTAAAACCTAATAAGTAAAAACATAGCACAGTAAAATAGTATGTAAGCAGTATTTTATAATGAAGTTTACTATAGTAAAATAATGTAGAAATTACCAAGTGAAATCGTTTTATAATCATTTCAACAAATACTTTCTATGTGCTACATTTGGTGTTTCCATATAGTTTGCACAGTAATAGAGTATGTAAACAGTCTTTTATAATACATTTTACTATAGTAAAATAATGTAGAAATTACCAAGTGAAATCGTTTTATAATCATTTCAACAAATACTTTCTATGTGCTACATTTGGTGTTTCCATATAGTTTGCACAGTAATAGAGTATGTAAACAGTCTTTTATAATACATTTTACTATAGTAAAATAATGTAGAAATTACCAAGTGAAATCGTTTTATAATCATTTCAACAAATACTTTCTATGTGCTACATTTGGTGTTTCCATATAGTTTGCACAGTAATAGAGTATGTAAACAGTCTTTTATAATACATTTTACTATAGTAAAATAATGTAGAAATTACCAAGTGAAATCGTTTTATAATCATTTCAACAAATACTTTCTATGTGCTACATTTGGTGTTTCCATATAGTTATGTAGTACGTTATAATTACCTTTTGGATGTCTTTGCAACACATTTTCGTCTTCGTTTAGCATTCTGGCAGAGCTAAGGACACCTAAAAAAGTTAAATCCAATCGCATTCATTGACGGAGATCGTTTATATCGTAACGGCCTTCTGAACTCTCTGGATCGAGCTCGAAGTGGTAAGGCAGTACAGACACCATCGTTTATAGAGAAATATAACGCTTGTTTACGTTGCCTCTGAGGCTGTGACTCTCTCAGTCAGAACCGGTGTGTCAACCCACACGTAGTCAGGGGCGTAACCTTTCAAACACACGACGAACCCAGCTGACCAATAACAGTTGAGTAGTCATCTGACCAATCCGATTACACTAGACATTTTGGGAGGCGGAGACAGGAACTAAACCGAGCGTTTTTCAGACAGTGGGAAATCGGTGAGGTATGTAAGCAATTTATAAGACTCACAATGCATTAGTTCAAGTTTTAATAACATGTATGTACTATGGGATACTGCATTTACGTGCTAACGTGCCAATTTATTAGCATAATTGGTGCTCTTTAAGTATTTACTAAGTCATACAGTAAGACTATCTCTTACCATTTGTACGTTAGGTGAACTTCATCCACGACGATACCCATTACGTTGGCTTGAAAATATTGGAGCCTAGCATGTCCCTCCACTTATTCAGCAACCACGATTCCAGGCTTCCGAAAAGAAGCTGGCAACGACCGCTAATTATATCCATCTCGTCGTGCACGCTGAGTCGCATCACCGTGATAACGTTAGCCATTTCAGTTGCGACCAACTTTTGCAGAATAGGAAGGACGGCTACAGCCTGATGGCAAAATAAATGAGAACTGCGTAGTGTCAACTTCATCAGGATGGTTTGATTGTCAATGCTCTAATACAATGAAATGGATCTGTGAGAAGAACAAAATGTAAACAACTATTATATGCAATACTTGTTTATTCAGAACATTTTAAACATCCCAAATGGGTTTATATTGGAAGTTTCAACATCTAGCTTTTTTCAATTTACAAATATTATAATGTCATGTAAGTGTATTATTAAATTCTTAGGTAATTCATTTACTTGTGTCACATTTGTCATTTTGTTCAATCATGTAAGTTGAAACCATTACTAACACAATTAAATGTTTCTAGTATGAATATGCCAGCCTGATTTCACAAGAATTCGTACATATATCACAAGCTGGCAAATTTGTTTGAATTTGTACAAAGTTACGCCCCATTCAGACAGACAGCGACCAGCAGTAGCAGAGGGACGCAATCTCATACATATCAATGGAAATTTGGCAACTTCCTCCGGCATGAGCGAAAGTAACCATTGGCGACCGTATGGGCGTGTCCAGCAACGCAAGAAAGTTCTCATTGAAAGAGATGGGTGACACACAGCGATAACACCGCCGGCTGTCTGAATGGGGAGTCAGTCGTGCAAAAACATACGATTATCATAAAAAAGAACAATAACGAAACTTAAGCCCGTACTCTGCCCCTAACCCCAACATGACAGGGGTCAAGGCAAATGAATGAATGTGGTCATACTAATTAATATGAATTAGCCACCTCGTAAAAAAATGTGCGCATATGCTATTTCAAAGTAGTAACTAGGTTTATTTATGATTATAACGCAGAGTTCAGTTAACCTGAGTTAAAGAAGTGATGCTCAACCTTCCTCATTCATGCATACTGGACAATTAAAGCAACCATTCTAACATTAAAAAATAGACGGGGTCAAAGCCACTAGGGTTGATTCTCAAACAGCAAAACCTGACAGCACACACAAAGAGGAACTGTGCCAGGCTACTAAGAGGCGAATTCTTGTCATGGTTTGAGATTTACACCTCACTTGTAAGAATGAAATTCCCTCTGCTAATTCCGTTCATTGTTAGAGGAAAGCCAACAATTGCCTTTTCACACAAAAGATGAGATATTCTCATACTTAAAAGGCGCAGCTTACTCTTTGTGAGAACAATCACATTAAAATTGATGGACATTGAAGTCGAATTGTTTGGACATTATATTGATTCATAGAACACTTTGTCAGATTAATTGGTGCGGATTTCACTTGAAATAATAGAGCTGGTAAAAGGAAGGATGCATTAGAGAACCATGAATAGTGAAGAGACAATCACGAGAATGACACATTTCTTATGGTAAATACAACAACTGCACTGTCAGAAAAAACAGGCCCAGTAGTACACTTTCAAAAAGTACACATTTGCACCTTAAGAGTTCATATTAGTACATCAAAGGTACATTTTGGTACCCAATGTTTACATATCTAGGACCTTTTGTAAAGTCTACAGCCCCTGTGACAGATTGGGACCATTTTATAACCAATTTTTTACATGTCTCCTTTTTTGCTCTAGAAATAATTTGAATTGTCTTTATGGTCTTCTAACTTCATTATTTTACAGTACATCATAGATTCACATTGAGAACGTTAACATGCCAGGGGCAATGATGTAATAATGCATTACTAGATATCTGGCAAGAGGGGCACCTTGGCCCAATAGCCTTGGCCCAATTATTTTATGCAAGAAATCAGGTCTATAGTATTGAGAATACACTTCATAGTCTAAGAGATGGGCAGAGGACAAAAGAAACAGCACTCATGGATTATTGTGACTTGCTTTCCTCAGGATTCACGTGCACAGAAAGCGAAGCTTCTTTTTAGTTTCGGAAGGGCACCGTTTTCTTCGTTGCTATTTATCAGCCTGTCACCCGGCAGGGATCAAATTTTCCCCGAAGACACCGTGAAATTACACATACTTTCTCTGCTTCCCTCAAGACCTCTAGGATAAATATCACAGTTTAAGCCTCTGGAGCCAGCTGAGCTGTGTGGCAGATAAAAATTTGACCTCTTCGTTCGCCCTGTTTGTCCTGACGATTGAACTCGACTCCGTGATCTGTCACTTCTAATGCACTAGTATACAATCCTTTCTGTCTTAAGGTGTTTTGATTTAAAATTGTCTTTCTTTATATATTTAATAGAACGAAAATTACATTATATACATTTTACATTATTCAATTTTATATATATATATATATATATATATATAAAGTAATAAAATTATAACGAATTATAAAAATACACCTCAAATTTATTCTGACAGCTGCATTTGAGTTATTAAATTAGAAATATAACAAAAAAAGACAATAAATTAAAAAAACAAATATGATTAGCTGTTTTCCCCATTTTTGTCTATCATCACTTTTGGTTTCTGATTTTGGTGTCTATTGTCATCTTATGCATTTAACAAATCAGCGCTATAAAGTGCAGATTTGAAATAAACATCTTAATGGGATTCTCATCTGAGTTTTATTTACACAAACAGGTTCTCAGGGCAGAAAAGAATGATTGGTTTACAAAGATAACCAATGAAAGCATAGAGTCAAGGTACCTAATAGGCGGCCCGCGTCTGGCCCGTTGCACTTTAATATGTGACCCGCAGCCTTTAGTCTGTCAAAATATTCCAATAAAATCATCCTGACCAGTCCTGACAAAAAGTTACGAGCAGCAGCATCACTTAAGGTGGGCTTTAGCCCCCCGAAATGTCTCTTAAAAATGTTTGACTGACCCTGGATTTATAGCAACTGCGGAGCGGCTGCAGATCGGCTGCGCTGTGTTACAGCAGGCGCTGCGTTACGGCCGGAGCTGTGACGGATTCGGAACGCAGTCAGTAGAAATACACACATTGACTTGAATGGAAACCGATTGACTCCGCCGCCGTTCCACAGCGGATCCGCAGCCGCTCCGCAGTTGCCGGAAATCCAGCGTTAGGGCGCACTCACATTATCCAAACCAAACCATGCCCTAGCAAGATTGTCCCTCCTACCTATTCCCCCATAAGCACGCACTCACACTGTACTTTTAACTATACGAGCCCAGGCGCGCTTTCGTCATTACGATGCAATTGTTTTGAACAAAGCAGGAAGTAAAGTGTTCTCTTAACACTGGAGCCCATCGTAATGTTAATTCTGTTGGGTTTTTTCGGAGTCGCTTGGTGCGCGATGACACACAGCCCCTTCACATGCCACTGTATTGCTTTGTTGGTCTGACGCGTGTGCAGCTCGGACATTCACATAACCCTGCTGAGCGAATCAGAAGGTTTTTAAGAAGGCAGATGAAGGTGAGTGGTCGAGCAATTGCCGTCTCTCCTTTTGAATCGCACTCAGGTGCGATTGCGCTCACACTACAAACCTTCGCGCCCCAGCCCAAGTGAACCGCACCTGAGCCCACCTCTGCAAGCTTGCCAGGGCTCAAATAACCAAATGGTTTGGATATTGTGACTGCGCCCTTATTCTACAATTGGCAAAGATTTTCGGCTCCTCCCCATCTTTTAGTCTTTATTTTGAGTTTTTTTTTCATGTTCTTTTTAATTCCACAGCCATGGCACAAAGCGAGTGAAAATAAAGTCAATGTGCAAGGCGTGCACATTAACTGATAGATGACATAATCATAGGTGTAGTTTGACATTCGATCTTGCGGGGGCAGACTGGTCTTTCAGTGTCACATCCCTGTCTGTCGCTGCGTCCGAAACCGCCTACTTCCATACTATATAGTATGCGAAGTAGTGCTTTTCGCCTACTATATAGTATGGAAGTAGGCGGTTTCGGATCCACAGCGTGTGGCTTCCCTGTTTTTAGTGTATCTTGTTCCCTCTTGTTCCTGTCTTGCTCCGCCCCTTGTTAGTCAACTTATTGAAACCACACCTTGTTAGTTTCCATAGCAATGAATTAGCTCTCTGCTATACTATTTATCTGTGAATTTAAAGCCCGTCATATTAAATACCAAATCATGCAGGAAAGTGTGGGCTTCTTCTGCACTCCCATCTGACCAGGTCAATCACAAGCAGTACTGATTGTTTATGCCAACTATTTTTGGGGGGAATATTTGTTATTTGTTTTGAATACATTATCCGTGCCTTTCAGAATAATGTATTCTGCTTCGGGCACATTCCTAATTTTTATTTGTGATAGAAAGATTTCAGTAAACAAAATCTTCAACATAAAGTTTTTTTTTTGCTATGGACATATGGTGTGACGGTTGAATTGGTCTCTTCGCAACGCTGGCGACATAAAATTTAAGGCGGATGCAATAAATGCACCATTTAAAAAATGCTGCCTGTCTCTTTAACTCCTCCTCGACTGGCCTTATCGGTCTGTTTTCAGAACGGGCTGGACATTATCGCAAGTCAGCATTACTATCAAACAGAATTACACACCTAGATAAAGTTAACTGAGAGTGGGAGACTGAAATATTTCCATATTTATTAGCTTCTAATCTCATTCCTTCATTTGGATCGCCCATTCCCGACAGAGAGCCAGACGCTGTCTCAGCCTTGTCTATGCAAAAAGACCTAATCAAAAAATAATTTCTGTCTCCTGCAAAAAAACACACACAAGCCTTTTATTACTTTTTTTTTGTAGGGGGTGTCAAATAAAGCTGTGTGGTGCATATTTCTACAGCAGAAAACAATACCCGCATTCATAAGCAAATGGAGTTGCTAATACAGAGCGTATCTCGATGCTTCATCACAATATTTGATTTCTTTCTTGAAACAGTTTCAGCTTGAGATCACAGCTGGGGTTTCTGCAAATCCTCAGATGCAGGGAAAAGTTTGAGAGTTTGCCTTCAGGCTCATCGAGGCATGATGGGTGCTTGCGTTGTAACTGTGTATCCGTCTGTGTTATATTTAGATCCGACCACTGGGTCTCACCCGAGCGGCAGCCATTATCAGGCATCTTTGAGACCGCCTGGGACCCAATTAGTTTGCAAACTATCCGATGACAAAAAGACTTTGCTTGCTTCTGTTCTTCTTTGTGCGCTTGCTATGGAAAGATTTAATAAGAGGCCAAGCAAATCTGGAATCTCTCCACCTCTTAACCTCATTATTAGATTTTTGCATCCGCCTTTGAATACGTGCTCCATCTGAGGTCACTTTGGGTACATTCTGCCTTTTATTGCAGGACATTATTGAGGACGATACATTTTCATTGAGAGGATAATAACTTTGTCAATTATCTGTTAAAAGCCGGTCTTTCGTTCGGGTAAAAATAAAGTAGTTCAATTGATCACAGCTATTCACTTACATCAATATTTAATGTTTTCCTGTACTCGATTGTGTTAGCAACACAAAGGTCATAAGGGTTCAATCCCCAGGGAACACGCATACTGTCATACTGAAATGGCAATGGAAGTCGCTTTGGATAAAAGCGTCTGCCAAATGCATACATATACATGTAATATTAAGTGAAAAGTCTACAGTTAATACAAAGACAATGTTGTTCACAAACTTTAACCTTGAAATTGTGTCTGTACAGTAAAACCTAGTATCTTATTAATTCTACTATGTTCCTGCTTACTGTTTTGAATTAAACGCATCTCTAATGCCGCCTTCACATGCTAATATCGTAAATACGATTTTCCCAAGTGAAAATTGCACATGAACACCATCTGATGACTGATCTGTGATCTTTGCAAAGACACTCTGTCAGTTGACCAATCAGAGCAGAGTAGGCTACTGAAAGGTGGGGTTTAGGCAGACTTGAGTCGTTGAACGGCTTCGCACGAATCGTTTGGGGATCTCTGAGGAATGGGGTAATTTTAAATTTATATTTTGTGAAAATTACAGTGTTTTTTGACCTTGCATGCATTTAAACGTGTTGTCCGGGACTTATAAACAGTGATAGGATGCTTAAAATTGTCATCTTACTGGCTCTTTAAGCAAGCACTATCCATGTGTGTAAATTTTTGCTTGCGGCTATATAAACATTTATATGAACATTGTTTGATATATACAACGTTTGATGTAAACGTTAATATGAACAACACGTTTACATTTCATCAAAGAGTCACTGCAGACTGTCACTATTATACACCTTACAGATGAGTCACAGCGTTTCATTTTCTTTGGTATCTAGACGGTCCTTCGCACCTTCGCAGTAGATTGCACGCAGCATGTAAAGCAGTTTTTGATTTTGCAGACTTGGCTATGTGACTTTATCCTCAAGACCTTCTCTAGGACGACGTTTGCATTGATGAAGCATAAAATGCCCATGGGATGGCTCGGCATCACACCATCTGTGAAACTAAACATGGCGGTTTTGTGAGAACGAACCTGTTACAGGTGACTTTGATGCTTTTATGAATGAGCCTAGACGAAGCTGTTTCCATTTGTGGTGTTGTCAGATTATCAACACTGTGATCTGATTATGACATCACTTTCTCTTTACACTTATGATTCACACATTCATTGATGTTTATGTCAATGCCACAATAAAGAGTAGACAGACAGTGAGAGACAGAGAGAAAGTCTTGGCGTTTTCGGGCACTCAGTTTGAGATGATGACCCTGCGGCACAGAGGGCATCAAGCACAGATGGTTCTTCTCTTTGGCTGGCCATTTGTCCCGAGGACGGCCGCAGGTCGGGTCCGGTGTTGGCGGGGCCCATATGGCTGCGAGGGCACCCTGCTCTGCCTCTCCCTTTTGCCCTCTCTGTACCCTCAACACCACCTTCCACCTTATGGAGCTTTTACTCACTCGCTCTGGCACGAGGATCAATAACCCTTCCCTGAGTACATTTCAGCCCAAGACAATACTTAGACTTTTTAATTACACGGAAGATATGCTCCTGCAAAAAATAAGACTGACACGCATCAGAAAAGTATTACTATATATTTTACAGTCCACTAACACCATATCCAAAGCTTCATCTAAGAGATGTCTATTAGAGTGCTGTGAGCATGACAGAGATTTTATTCATCTTTGTTAACATTACTCTTGCTTATGAACACCAACGCTTTTAATTGCATCTCTCGTCTCATTTCTGGTGTCTGTCTCTCGGTGAAGCATAAGAAACACCTCCACACTCTGTGGGTTTACAGAACTGAGAAAAATATTTAGCTTTCAGTATTTTTTTTACAATGGAAGGCTGCGTTTGGTTCACGCCAGCAGATGTGACAAGTGGGGCGCGAGCAGCGATGCGATCAGCAGTGAAACGGTTGCTGTAAGTTTCACAGAGCAGATGCCGTAGACACATATGCTATATTTACATATAAACATAAATATGTAAAGAAATTGCTTTATTTTTATTTATTATCTTATTATTTATTTATATATTTCTAACATTTCTTTCATATTTACTTAAAATGTATAATGCTATAGCAAAAAATGCGTTTGTGTTTATGCAACAGGAATTGTTTAAATAACAAAGAGGCATTGCATAAATGCATGACTTACAGTGGCAAGAAAAAATATGTGAACCTATAGGAATAAACTGTGATTCGCCCATCCCAGTCACACGAAATTACGTACATATAGTCACATAATTTTTTATTATTTTTTGTGATGCTGTCATGAATTTCCGCGTTTTTTCATGATCATATCACGAATTTCTGTTTACGTGTCATTTTCATGTATTGGTTACTCAACTGTTTTGACCTATTTTCTTACCATTGTCACTTCGGTTTAGAGTTAGATTTACATAAAATGACATCCTTACCCAAACCCAACTCTAACCCTAATGCCAGGCGACATTTTTTTTAAATTTAGAAAAATCAGAAAAAATAGTATAAACCAACACTTAAAGTGACATCCTAACACAAACAGCAAATCTAACTCTAAACAGAAGCGACAATGGTTTGAAAATAGGAAAAAGCAGTTGAGTAACCAATACGTGACAATGACACATAAACAGACATTTGTGATACGATCATTAATCATACAAAAATTTGTATGTCACGAAAAAGAATTTAAAAAATGACGTGATCGTAGGTAGATAATTTTCTGAGACTGGGTAGCATTTGCCAAAAAATGCGATTTGATCCTCATCTAGGTCACAACAATAGACAAACACAATGTGCATAAGCTGACAACACACAAATAATTCTACACTCACACAAATGTTGTATTTAACTAAAATATTTTGTCAACAGGTTTCACACGATTTGTCAACAAACAATAATTTAGTTTTTTTTTAATAAAAGAAGTTTAAGTAAACTTAACAAATCTTAGTGGAGTCAAAAAACAACAATTGAGTTATTGTACACGAAAAACATAATTAATGATGACAAAAATGTGAATAATGCCATTTTATAAACTTGACCCCCTTTAATTAGGATCACCTATTTAATAGCTCCATACCACTGAATTAATCAACCAATCATAATGCTCAATCAGAATAGACATTTTAATTACAGCTTATCAAATACATCACAAACATCTTTAACCCTCTGGGGTCCAACCATTTTGGGACACTCTCAGAGGTTCTGACATGCTGTTACATTTGGTCTTTTTTCAGTTGCTTTAAAACATAATAATGGGAAGTGTCTCATACCACTGTGTTCAGCACAAACTGGGCTAAAATATTATATGAGCTACATGTATGTACATGTTTGTATTTTTGAGAGAAAAAGGTTTATGCATGGTTTTTAAAAAAGCAAAATTTTTAAGTCACTGATATAAGTTCACAAAACCCATACTAAACATGGTTTAACAAGACTTTCCTAAACATAATCTAGTAGTCTAGAGTTTTTCTTTAAAATGATGTGAAAATCATCCTGCCTACTCATTCACATAAACCAATATATTATTTTAGAAATTGTAAGACACTTTTTGTTTAGAGTGGCCGTATGCGAGAAGGATTGATTGACAGCTAGCAAACAAAGGCTCGCATAATGAGCTGCATAATAATGAGGCAGGAGGGAACTACAGTAAAGAATGTGAGGACAAATGGACATGTTTGTTTGAGGTTTATTAAGAAGTTAACAATATAATCAAAATAGAAATGAAGGTCAGTAGGACATTTTCAATTTATTTGGAAACAAACCCTATTAAAACACTGAACTTGTATAAGAAACTGATAAACAACAGAGCTGTAAACTTCATGTGGCTCATGTTACCATATAACTTTATGTCCAAAGAGTGTGAATATGTTTTTCCACTTCATAGTTTTGTACTGATGAGAGGGATGCAGACCTGTAAGAGAGTTATGAACAGCTGTCAGCACAAATTGTCCACAGAAATACCCTTACATACATAACTGATGGGTAAATGATAGCACTACATTCAGATAAACTATTAAAGTGAAATGTCCGTCCATCTCTCTGTCCGTTTTTTGTTCTAATATCTTAAAATATATACTTTTTTTATTAATAAATAAATTACATAGATCCAACATTTTTTTTAAGAAAAATCATTTTAATATTAATTCAATCATGTGCAACCGGAGATATTTTTCAGAGTATTTTATTAATCTCTTAATTTTACGCAACAATGCTATGTTTGCTGAACAAATAATTTTTAAGTAAAACTGATTCATTTTTTGTTGAATGAACTCAATTAAATTAAGCTCACATTGTTACATTTATTTTTTTAAAGAAATTGCAACAATGAAATGATGAAGTAAAATTTGCCTTAAGTGAGTACCTTGGCAAACCCCAGTGCTACTGGGAACAAAAGTTGAATTGTTCAGGAAAAATACTATGGCGCAAAAAGGGCACAGTTTACCAACAGTAAGCATCATCCCAACAGAGGGTATGGTGGAGGGAACAGCATGATTTGGGCATGCTTTTCTGCCTCGGGCCTGGAGCACTTGCCATAATTGAGGGGAAAGTGAATTCCCAAGTTTAACAAAATAACCTACAGGATAATGTCAGGGTGGCTGTGTACCAGTTGAAGCTCAGTAGAAGTTGGTAGATCCAGCAGGACAATGACCTTAAGCATTGAAGTAAATCCACCACAGACTGGCTTAACACGTTGATGTGTTTAAATCATAAAAAGTAAATGTAGAACACAGGGCCAGCCCAAGGCATAAGCGAACTAAGCGGCTGCTTGGGGCCCCGTTAACAATAAAATAACTTAAATTAACATACATTTGAGGAATAGAGCACGGAAAAACAATGTAACATTTGTAATTCGTCCTCCGTCTGTGTGTGTGCGTGCCACATGCATTTAGGTGCACTCAGTAGTGCACACATGGAGAGATGCGTTTCAGAAAGCAAGCAAACATAAAATCTTTCTGTTCTTGACAGGGAACATACAAACAAAACGATCTTCACAGTATTCTTTTTCCAATAAAAACATTAGTTTATGTCTTAGGTTTATGTATAGATTAGGCAGAAACCAGGTATGTGCTTCAATTAACCTAAGTCTGTGTCATTAATAAAGACAGTGTTATGATTCATTTGATTTGATTTCTGTACCTAATGCTAATTTTAGCATTAGCATTCTTTTTAAAAAATGTGTAATTTCTTTATTTTTTTATTTAAAAATTGGTGAGGGGGCCCCCAAACACATTCTGCTTAGGGCCCCTAAGAGGCTCGGGCCGGCACTGGTAAAACATATATTTAAAGTATTGATATTTTGAGTCTTGGCCTCTAGTTTTGAGGTCTGTGGTCATTGGGCTAGTAATCCTAATCTCACATCTCCTTTACAAGATATTTCCTGTCAGAGAAGATTTACTTACACTTGCAAATGTTTATATGGGGCGTATAGTAAGAGTCAGATAAAAATGCTCATTTACAAGAAAACATGTCAGATGTACTTAGAGGGTTTTGCATCTGAACGCCCCATATAAACACAGAAAAAGTTTCCTGAGTTATAAAAGAGCAACCACTGAAAATGTATTCGTTCACTTTGGGGGATATGCAAAATAACCTAATGAGAAGGTTCAGAGATAGCTTTACATCTAAACAATTTGTCTTCTGTATCAAGGTGAGTCTCACGAGAAGCGTTTTAAACTAAAAGTCTGCGTCAGGTGTTCCAAAATAAAAACAAAAGCTCATTTCCACCTTCAGAAACAGGGATTACTTTTGCTGCTCTGAGCTTTCGACTTTACTGAGAAGGCGCAAATCTCATGTACTCAGTCAATGCAATTTGTAAAAGTGATTACTGGGCAATAGCATACACAGGAGAAAAGACACAAGTGCCCACTTGGAGAAGGCACAAAACGTCTCACAGGTACATCTGTGATCTAGTTTTGGATATATACTGCAGTCCATGGACACAATAAGCTTCTCTACCCAGAGCCAACAGCACAGTAACAAAATAATATAAGATAAAAGCTTTTCATATCAACTGATAACACTCTCTGCTCCACAAATAAAGATCCCGAAGCGGCCAGCTGGAAACGTTGTACAGAATGCACCAGGATAAAAGTGGCCTAAAAATAAATGATACAGACTTCTGCTTAAAGATCCTCCAGTAAGACTGATGGTACAAAACGATGGATATGCACAGTTAACAAATATTTAACTTTTTACATAGCCAATAACTTTGTAAACGCAAATGAAATACTGATATTGATTTATAGGACTTCAATATATCAGAAGAAAGACATACGAGAGACAAAACTTTTGCAGGAAACTGGTTGCCTTAGCAACGGGCAATTTTACAGATATAAGGTAGAGATTTCTTGCAATTCTACAAAAATATCTGACTGCTGCAGTTGACCAATCAGAAACAAGTATTCCAGTGAGACGCTTCATTTAAGTAATAAATTATTCTCTTTATCATCAAGATGATCTTCTTGTTGATGTTTTGTTACGTGCTGCTTGTCTTTTGCTCCGTAAAGTTTTGTGACAAGCACACTTGACTTAATGATTAAGAAGCAATAAGTTTATTCACAGAACTTCAAAGCAGAACCTCCATAGAGCAATTAATAATTCACAAAGCCAGACACACAAATAACATAGTTAAGAGAGAGGAAGAGCACCGGTTATTTTGGCTCATTAAATATGACCAGTATACCAGTAAAAACAGCATAGAGATAATGAAATAAAGTAATAAAAATCTGAAAAAATTGGGAATAAATAGTTATTCTAGTTTGATTGTTAAATATAACACTGTAACATCAGCTTTAAAATTAAAACGCACTTGGTAAACCTCACACACTTTGACAAATATGATGACTAGCCTTATAACAAAAGTTTTATTATAGCTATTTTAGTGAACAATATGCATCAAATTGTCTGCAAATAATCCGTGGGTGACACATAGGCAGTAAGGCTACTTAGTGACTGATATTTATACAGTTGAAATGAAAATGTTGTAAATGTTGAAAAAGAGTAAATTTAATAAAGTTGCAGTACAAGCAGATCTAAAGAGCACCTTGATGTAGTTTATGTCCGCCTCTTCTCATAACGCTTAGTGACTTACAACATACAGCTCACTGGGCAATAATGCAGATGATTATCATTCATCAAATGTATGTGTCACATACAGCATGTCTGAAGAATTTCTATGCAATCTATGAATGCAAAAACAGTAAAGTCATGCTGACCTTTATGGCTGTGTTGCTTTGGTTGTTGATTACTTTCTTTTTCTCACACCCACTTGTTCTCCTTTCTTTATGTTTTCATAGAAGTTACAAAAGTACTGAACACTAAAGATTAATTGGCAGCACATTTCAAAGTTAATGTTAGTCTACTTGGAAATGCAGCAGGCGTAATGTTTTTTATGATTTAAGACAGAATGATTGCATTACTTTATTGCATCTCTTAAACTGCATTCCTAATGCCCCGTTTCCCCTCCTGGGCCTTATTGATGAAATTATGGATTTTATTCTCCCAATGAATGACAAAAACACTGTAAAACTGTAGTACTGTAAATCAATATATATATATCTAATAAAATGTTCTCATTTACAGGGAATATAGGTTTTAAAATGGTTAAAAATGCTGTCTGCTGGTATTTCTAATTTAGTCAGTAGATGCAGCACTTAGTCAGTGTGGTGAATGTCTCTTCCCTGCCCTTTTCAACAGGTGCCACAAAGGAGACTGCAAACACAAATCAATTAGATACTTCTTGATGGAGAATACTGACATTTGCACTAGATGGCTCGTGCCAAATGCCATTATGCTTATCCAGACAGAGAAACTGTGAAGACCTGTGACTGAGAACAAACACTGTGCCACTGAATCATAATTAAATATTCAATATTATACCACGGATCTGTTTAATGCTGCATTCTGATTGGCTGAGAAATGTTCTATGGGTGTTGATTATTTTTCTGTAAACCGCACACCTATCTTTTCAAATGTCTTAAAAATAGGCACCAGAGCAATGTTTGTGGTAACCGTGGTATAAGCGGAATAATTGACTCCGGTCCTTTGAATTATTTGAAAATAATGCACACCTGCAGTGTAACGGCACTCCGCTTCGCGTCGTGCCGCATTACTACCTTGGTGTGCATTATTTTCTTATAATTCAATGGCCCGTCGTCAATTATTCCTTACGAAGTTAACCTTAGCATTTATTGCATGCATGCTAATTATAAAAGAAAATCATTTTGACACATCCCTTAATTTTTATTGTTTAAAACTTACCTATTTACAGTAATAATTAACTGTGATTAATTTTAAAGAAATTAAATGATTAGCAGCATGCCAATGGAAATATAAAGGCCTTGTAAGAAATCAATGTATAAAGTACTAGAGAACAAAAATCTCTCAGACATTTTTTTTCTGTATTATACTCTTTGAATAGAGTATTTGCTTAGCCTTTGAAGATAAAAGTCGTCTTTGTTTGACTGGTGAAATTGAAAAAGTCATATATTTTAATATGGAGTGTTTGCACAACTTGGAGAGTGATATACTTTATGAAACATTGCTTTCAGACACACATAATTTCTTATTTTATTTCTTTTAAAATATAAAAACACAATGTTAGTTGTCCATTAGTAGTCTATTTTAGTTATCTTTGTACTTTATCTAATCAACATTTACATTTTTGGTTAAAATTTGTAATTGTGCTTTTATTATATTAAATGTTTAAAATGATTATTTTAAGCATTATGCGGTAGGACAAAAGATTTTTTACAGTATAAATATATATAAATATAAGTATATTTTATATACATATAAAATTATTTCCATTAATATAAGGTCATAAAAACCTAAAACAACATATATTTTATATTACTTTGATTTAAAGGAATAGTCAATTTTCTTATAAAACAAAATAAATCCAGTTAATTTACTCACCACCATGTCATCCAAAATGTTGATATCTTTCTTTGTTCAGTGGAGACTAAATTATGTTTTTTGAGGAAAACATTCCAGGATTTTTTTCATTTTAATGGACTTTAATGGACCCCAACACTTAACAGTTTTAATGCAGTTTAAAATCGCAGTTTCAAAGGACTCTAAACAATCTCAAACGAGGCATAAGGGTCTTATCTAGTGAAACAATTGTCATTTTTGGCAAAAAAATGCACTTTTAAACCACAACTTCTCTTCTTCCTCCGGCTGTGTGACTGGCCAGCGTGACCTCACATAATTGCATATGACGTGGAAAGGTAACGTGTCACATATATGAAACACACATTTGCGAACCATTTTAAACAATAATCTGACACAAAGACATTAATTAGTATCAGTCGACATACAACAACGTCGGAACAGTCCTCTTTCTCCACACTTGTAAACACTGGGCCGTAGCTTCGATACGTCATCCGTGACCTCTTGACGTGATAACGTATTATGTGAGGTTGCGCTGGCGTGTCACAGAACCAGAGATAGACGAGAAGTTGTGGTTCAAAAGTGCATATTTCTAATTTATCCTGACAAAAATGACAATCGCTTCGCTAGACAAGACCCCCACGCCTCGTCTGGGACCGCCTAGAGTCCCCCGAAACTGCAATTTAACTGCACCAAAACTGTTAAGTGTTGGGGTCCATTAAAGTCCATTAAAATGAAAAAAAAAAATCCTAGGAAGATTTTGACTGAACAAAGAAAGACATCAACATTTTGGATGACATGGTGGTGAGTAAATTATCTGGATTTATTTTTAAGAAAATGGACTAATCCTTTAATAAATTCAGTTACAACAATTTCCATCTAATACACGTCCAAACTTAAAACAGTAGGTTAAATTGACTTGCATAACCAAGTTGTTTTAAATTTAGGCTGCATTTTTATACAAAAGAATTTGTAATGTGTGTAAAAACCACTTTGAAACTGTCTGATAAATGAATGCATTGCAAATGTAATGTAAACGTAAATTGTGACCCTGCCTGTGAAAGCCCACATACAGTCTATTGTTTTTTTACATAAATCGTCCTTCATAATATAAAAAAAATTCTGTGAAAATATAACCTTGATATCTTTAATATTGACTGAGTTAGATCACGTCAAAGATTGAAATGAATGGTTATAATGATTGAAATTTATAAAATGTTTTTTTTTTTTTTAAATAGATTTAGATGACATATGCATGTCACTGCAGAACATCTGCAACTTCCAACTTGCATGTCCACTCAAACTTAATTTCATCCAGTGTGGTTCAATTTAAAAACCTAATTTGTTTTAAAAGCATAATAATGATTTTGGTAGATTATGGGTAATGATCTGTCCTCCTGTAACCATGATCAGGGTTACAGGAGCTATCAGACACATGATGTTAATTAGCTCCATTACTGTATACTGATACAACCACACATAGTTGTTGTTGCTAACAACCCATGTTTGATCAGACTCTAGTACAAACCCATGAATTAGAAGAATTTTAAAAGTGCTTAATTACGAAAGAAATGAACAGGTTGCAGATTTATGTTATTTGCATTTAAATGTTTTAAAAGTGGTTTAATGGGATCCATTATTTCAGTCATACATAATGCGATCTAAAAACAAACCAGCACATGGTAAAATTGTATGCAATTACCAGTTTGGATACCACCAAACGCAAGTATCACAAGTAAAAGTCACTTAACTGTAGTAAAATACGTTTTTAGTCACTGTACATCTTGCAAAAGATACAAAATGGTCACTTTGACTCCATGCAAGGAACACAAAACACTTGCAATCATGTGAACATTAAGGGCCCTATTTTAACGATCTGAAACACAAGTCCGAAGCGCAAAGCGCAAGTGACTTTGTGGGCGGATCTTGGGCGCTGTTGCTATTTTCCCGGCGGGAGAAATAAGTCTTGCGCCGGGCGCAAATCAATAAGGGGTTGGTCTGAAGTAGGTTCATTATTCATAGGTGTGGTTTGGGCGTAACGTCAAATAAACCAATCAGAACGCTATGCAACATTCCCTTTAAACGCAAGGGCGCAAGTTCCATGGCGGGTTGCTATTATTATGACGGATTTGACAGGCGCACGCAGGAGCGGTTCACAGCCGAGGAGACGTTCTTGTAAGAGCAGTCAAAGACAGAGAAGTTGTTTTGTATGGGAATGGGAGAAACCCGCCCAAATCAGCGTCGGTTAAACAGGTGTGAGAGGAAATAGCCGCAATTGTCTCATCAGCTGCGCCAAGCACTACAATGATGTGAGGAGACCGGGGGATCTCAAGCTTGCCAGCATAAATCGGGCACGCCGGGCACACAGGAGGACATCGTTGCATCCACCCTCACCGCTGAAAGGGTTTGGGGGCTTTGAAATCAGACACAAGAAACGCAAGCAAGGTCCAACCCCAAAGTACACTTACAAATCAAGTTCACATACATGAAGGTTTCTTATGAAAACATTTTAATTATTATTTAGATAAAATAAACGTAATACAGCCACACAACAAACTTATGAAAATATTTTAATCGTTATTTGCATGATAATTGTTTAACGCTGCCACACAAAATAAATAAAAACTATCACCACAATGCTCACCACAATGATTTTCCTTATCTCATGTATCAATATTTTTTATTGTAACAATTTATAATTTAATGATTTCCCTTATCTTATATTTTTTATTGTAACAATTTATGATTTGCAAAAATAACTGTTGCATCTGTGTAGATTAGATAAGCAATGCGCGTTGTGCACGGTCAAGCATGCGCCCTTAAAATAGCATAATGAACCACGCGCAACGCGCCACTGACTTTAGACTAGGTTTTTTTTGGTTAGTAGCGCAATTGTTTTTTGAAACTGCAAAATAGCATAAGAGATGGTTTGCGCCGGAGCACGCCTACTTTTTTGCGCTGAACCGCCCAGGGAGCGCAAGTTCATTCCCTATTTTGCCGACATGCGTCTGTGGAGGGAAAAACCCGCTGTGCGCCAGTGCAAAATACGAAATGATACATGCGTCACTGACAAAGTCAATTGCGCTGAGTGCAAGATAGGGCCCTAAGTGTATATCTTTATTATTATGAAAGTCAATATTTCCCTTAATTTACAAATTTCTCTGTTTGTATAAGAGCAATTACATACTCTATTAACAGTTGGAAGCTAAAAAAAATTCCAGTGTTGCAGTCTAAAAAATATATAATAGGGACATTTTACAAGACTTTTTAAAGATGTAAAATACATTTTTGGTTTCCCCAATCTTTTTAGCTATTTTTTGCAGTTAAATTTAGCCAAGATATTTTTTACAGATATTTGACCAAACCTTTTTTTTACATTTAACCTATTTTTTATTTTTTCTAAATACTTTACAGTGCAACATCTGATGGATTTTGCCAGATCGCATCACATATTGCTGCCATACAAGAACCTTACAATAACTGAAATTAAGCATTTAACCTCACACCTTTTGTAAATGTTGACTCGCATACTCTTTAAAAATATCTTTAACAAAAGCAAATCTGTGAAAAATTGCTAATGAACTATAATGACTCAATTGTCTGGTAACATTGGCCCTTTTAACAAATAACCACCTGTCTCTTATTACTCTTTCAATGTACTCTTTCAACCCATCTGATTAGTATTACAGTGACATTTGTACTGCTAAGACAAGAGGAGTTTTTCAATATCCCTGGACCACATGAAGATTTATTGTCAGCCCAGGGCAACTTTTTGAGTCATTTATCTACGACATCACAGTTATTGGCGATAAACTATTTCATTTCCCTGGGGGCAATCAGGATCACTTCTTTTAACCGAGTTACATTTAGTCCCATGAGGGAATGCATTTTCAAATATAACTTAATGGTCTTAATCAAATAAACGAAGAAGCAGTGCAGTGCACAAAATTCAATTGCGAACCAAGCTAATTAAAACCCAAGAGATATGCAATCTTATATTATGCCTGTCAATTTAACCTGATGTTTAGCACAATTTATGTGATAACAAAAAGAAACCAGTTAATGACCTGATCTCTCACTTTTCACACTTTTCCAAAACTGGAGCATTTCACGCCTTTTAAACTTTCATGTTTTTTGCTGAATGTTGGGTAAAAACATGCCAAATAAACAATGCAAAATAAATTTGGACAGTTCATAAGATATGCTTTATATTAGATGGACTAGATGGCTCAAGGGTTCATAGACTAACAATTAAAAAAATAGCACAAGAACACACCCAGTGTGAATGAGCACCCACATCTAGCATAGACAGATTGACAAACTTGAATCCCATATGGACAGCTGATGAGTGCATGCCAGTAATAGACATTTTGATATAAAAATAAAACAAACAATATTGATTTCAAATAACTGTAATGTCTGTTTAAGAGTTTGATCAGTAATGCATTTAATTTATCCTAATATAAAGTATTTTCATAGGAAATAATGTCACCATTTGTGATTATTATATGCACATACAAAATATGCACATGCCATGTATGTACTGTAACAAAATAAAAATCTGAAATAGCTACAAGGAAAACATCTTGCTGCTGCTTTATGTGTAAAAAGCAAATTATTCTACTTTAATAGAATAACCTGTAAAAGTAGTAAGGAGACGCACGATTATGGATTAACATGAAAAGGATGAATTTTTCTAAAAGAAGGCCAAGTTGCTATTTTTTTAAAGGCCCATGAAGAGATGGTAGGAGTTTTGCCAGTGTACAGGAATACCAATATACAAACTGAACATATAAAAGCTATTTGAAAAAGCAAATAACTGGCAGTAGTAAATCATAATGAATCATTTACATAAATTCAAGATAAAAAATCTTTTTCAATTGCTTTAGGATAATTACATCCATTATTTTACCCAAATAGCCACATTACAGCGAATGAATGGAGTCCATCAACGCCCTTTCTTTTCAGTTTTTCATAATTGATGTTCTCCGGCATAAGGTCTAATCTGCAATTGTAATTGGAATAACTATACACATGGGCATTATGCTGCATTATAGCGCCATTTGAGCTTAAGCGAGAATGAGGTAATTTTAACAAGTGTGCACAATGAGAATTTTAGGCCTCTACAATTACACCCATGACCTACATTCCCCTAAACCTAACATGATTATAATGAGGTATAATGATATTATAAACGTTTAGATCAGGGGTCTCCAACCTTTTTGTGAGCAAGGGCTACCACAATGGATAAAACAATCTGGAGGGCTACTTTTTTTATATAGTCTCCTAAAAAGTTTTACTTGTTGATATGTCTCATTGTTTAAAATGTTAACATACAATAAGCCAAGCTAATATAAAAAAATATGTAATAGTTAAATTATAAAGGTGCAGTGTGTACATTTTATCGGCATCTAGTGATGAGGTTATGAATTGCACCCTTCCCTTTCGAAGCAAGGAAGCTACGTTAGCTGTCACAGGAGAAACATGTCATCTTATGAGACAACGTAGTGACAAACACACTCTGTAGTGTAGAGGAGTCCATTTAGGGCTACTGTAGAAATATGATGGCTTAAAATGGCGACTTCCATGTAAGGGGACCCGCAGTGTATGTCGATAAAAATGGCTCATTCTAATAAAACAATTAATAAAAACAATACAGTTCATAAGGTTTTATACACCACTGATAATATAGTTAGTTAAACTCGCCTAAAGGATTATTAGGAACAACTGTTCAATTTCTAATTATTGTAATTTTCTAATCAACCAATCACATGGCAGTTGCTTCAATGCATTTAGGGGTGTGGTCCTGGTCAAGACAATCTCCTGAACTCCAAACTGAATGTCAGAATGGGAAAGAAAGGTGATTTAAGCAATTTTGAGCGTGGCATGGTTGTTGGTGCCAGATGGGCCGGTCTGAGTGTTTCACAATCTGCTCGTTACTGGGATTTTCACGCACAACCATTTCTAGGGTTTACAAAGAATGGTGTGAAAAGGGAAAAACATCCAGTATGCAGCAGTCCTGTGGGCGAAAATGCCTTGTTGATGCTAGATACCAGAGGAGAATTGGCCGACTGATTCAAGCTGATAGAAGAGCAACTATGACTGAAATAACCACTCCTTACAACCGAGGTATGCAGCAAAGCATTTGTGAAGCCACAACACCCGGTGGATGGGCTACAACAGCAGAAGACCCCACCGGGTACCACTCATCTCCACTACAAATAGGAAAAAGAGGCTACAATTTGCACAAGCTCACCAAAATTGGACAGTTGAAGACTGGAAAAATGTTGTCTGGTCTCAGACCCGTCGCCAGACCTCAGTCTTAAGGGGGGCATGTGAAATGCATGGGAGGGCACACTTATTATTAGCCTACAGTATACTTATAATAATATATACTCTATTCGCGCAGCACGTAATCATCACGTTAAACAACCATCAGCAATATGACCAGATAGCCTATAGCCTACACACCACATTACATATAGAAACAATTTTATGAATATCCATAAATCTATACAACATATTACATGTAACACCAGAGACATCTCTCAAACATTGCATTTTAAAGCAGTCAACAGAGGGATATGCATTGCCATAAGACACGTGCGCGCACACACACACAATCACGCACGCAGACTTTGAACCTACGGTACTGTGGAGGCAGCGCTGTCGTCTCTCCTTTCCCTCCTGTCAGTACAGCGGCAGGCGGCGTTTCTCCGAGCAGAAGCTCCTCATTAATAAAGTGTCCATATCTTCTGAATGTAGTAGTCTGTTAGGCCCGGGGTCGGGCTCCACGGTAGAGGTCTTCACGGGTCCACTTAGATCCGAAAACCCGAGGTCCGGCCCGGCCCGAGACCCGATCGCGTTCGGGTCTAAAAGTTTCACATGTGCCTCGGACACGGGTCGCGCACAACAATAGCGGCATCGGGTCTCGGGTAATTTAAAAATGAATGTGTTTTTTCTGAACGGACCCGAGAAGACCCGAACTCTCTCGCCTGTGTGCCTCAATGTCCTTTTCAAACCTCTCATCTGTTTGCCAAGAGCGCTTGCGACATTGTGTGGTTGTCGGAAGGTTCATTTTCGTTGAGACAGACATGTCAGTCAATTATAAATGTACATTTTAGCGGTTACGTTGGTGTCGTCGTCAGATAACAAAGTAAAACCAATGGAGCAGCTCGCCAAATTGGTTGCAAGGCCACCGGAGTTTCTTTCTGTCTGACTGCTGTGCGTCTTTTGGAGACTGTTGTTGGGCTTTTAACCATTTGCGGATAATATCTATCTTACAGCAGTAGCTAAGTGAAAACTCATCCAGTTTCAAAAAAGTGCGGTAACTGTTGAGCGGCTACACTGACATAGGCTACGTCACATACGTAGCCTTGTGATAGGCTGTTGCAGTGTAGCTAGATTCCCATCAATCAAACAAAATCACACCATTGTTTTTTATATTTTTAATGTTTTAATTATAAAGAATACAACATTAATGCAACACAAAATTAGCAACATTAATAATTTAAAATGACAGTATTTTTTTAAATACTGGGGGGGCACAAGCGTCCTTGAGGGCGGGCCCGGCCCCCTAAGGCCCGCCCATAGCGACGGGTGTGCCTGGTCTGATGAGTCTCGATTTCCGTTAAACATTCAGATTGTAGCGTCAGAATTTGGCGTAAACAGAATGAGAACATGAATCCATCATGCCTTGTTACCACTGTGCAGGCTGGTGGTGTAATGGTGTGGGGGATGTTTTCTTGGCACACTTTAGGCCCCTTAGTGCCAATTAGGCATCGTTTAAATGCCATGGCCTACCTGAGCATTGTTTCTGACCATGTCCATCCCTTCATGACCACCATGTACCCATCATCTGATGGCTACTTCCAGCAGGATAATGCACAAAAAGCTTGAATCATTTCAAATTGGTTTCTTCAACATGACAATGAGTTCACTGTACTTAAATGGCCCCACAGTCACCAGATCTCAACCCAATAGTGCCTCTTTGGGATGTAGTGGAATGGGAGCTTCGTGCCCTGGATGTGCCCCCACAAATCTTCATCAACTGCAAGATGCTATCCTATCAATATGGGCCAACATTTCTAAAGAATGCTTTCAGCACCTTGTTGAATCAATGCCACATAGAATTAAGGCAGTTCTGAAGGCGAAAGGGGGTTAAACCTAATAATCCTTTAGGTGAGTGTATATTATATTGCATTGCTGTTAAACGATCCTTCTAAAATTTACACACAACACCTTTAAAATTGAGGCTATTTATAAAAATGTGCTTTGGTGGGCAACTTCAGATTTTGTGCGGGCAACCTCAATGCTGGAGACCACTGGTTTAGATTATGCATTCGTCGTCCGGGTGCATTACTTCAAGATTAAGGTCATTTTGGTGTCATGTGGTCATATATTTATACTTCTGTAGGCAATCTATAGATCAAACTTGCAAACTTTCTTCACACAAACTTTGAAGCCAAAGCCGTCTGGGTATCAAAAGACAGCAACCACCGAATTTGAGCGAAATTGTCTTTTTCGCAGTATGCATTCATTACAAGTTTTCTGCTCCGAGAGAGAGGTTTATGTATAGACATTAGGCCTCAGCTTGACTAGATAATGAGGACAAAAATCTCAATTAAGGAGCCCAGGCAAAAGGGGACCGGAGGAGATCAAAACTCTGTGTTGGCACTTTTAATGATGGCAACCTTTGACCTATGAATCCGAAACGCTTTGGGCAGAACGGCCCTCTTAGCAGCCCTCCGTGGTTAGCAGACATTACAGCCACCTCCTGTGGAGAAGAAGGACGTTCTGGGGAAATAAAAAGTTCAACAAGTTTAACTTTGGAACGAATAAGATATTTATCAAAATTTGAGCTCGGTAACTCGGTAGTGAATTTGAACTTTTGGTGCACGAATCCATGATGAAATCTAATTAGATTTGCTATATAGTCTTATAATTCTTTCCGAAAGCAAATCGGAGACTGAAATGAAATTGAATTCTGTAGCTTTTATAAGGTAGGTGGGTTTTTTGTGACTCATTTGTGTGTGAACTGATTAATTAAATTAATCTCAACAACCAATTATCAAGCTAAAAGACTCAAGGTTTAATATTTGAATTACATTTCACAATTCACTGTAAGAAGAAATGGTCAGAAAATGGTTCCTGGCTGTCACCGGGGCAGGACAATTTCAAAAGATCCTAATATTTACCATTTAGGTACAGACAGGGCCGGCTCTGTAAATCTGGGGGCCCTAAGCAGAATAATTTTTGTGCCCTGCCTTGCAGTGAATAAATGAGTATATGACTTATTTCTGTAGTTATCTTTCAAAATATAGAGCTCTTTAACTCATTGTCTATATTCTGATTCATTTTGAACAATAAATCCTAACCTATTTCCAAAATTATGGAGCCCCTAAAGGGACATGGAGCAAAAATTAAATAAATATTAGTTTTGCATGCGCACGTGAAACTATCGCGTGCGAACGTGAAACTATCGAGTGCGCACGTGAAACTATCGAGTGCGCACGTGAAACTATTGTGCGCGCACGTGAAACTAAACTTGAGAGTTTAAGGTGCGCACTCGATAGTTTTTTTACTCCAATGTCACCTTAGGGGCTCGGTACAAAATAGAACAAGATTATGTCTGTAAAATGTTTGGATGTGTAATTTTCAGGAGTTAAACACCAATTACCTTAAATGCACTCGCACTATTAGAGCAAGACTAAAGTGGGCGCTGTTGAGGAGAACAGTTTTTAAAATTCATATTACTGTAGTTGAGAATAGGATAGAAACTGGATAAACAAAGCATGACAAAGCAAACCAAGGACACGTGAAGCTGAAGCTATAGATATCACAGCAGGACTGCTTGTCTGTAGTAGAAACTATTCGTGAATAAACAACAGGGAAAGAAATCAACACAGCTCCAGACATCTAATGAAAATTACTCATCTGGTTCTTCGCCTGTTTGAGACTGAGATTTTTGAAGTAGTTGTAACTGTACCCTCCGATTGCATTTAAAAGCCTTTTTGTCCTTTTGAAAGTTTCTCAAGGTTTCTGCAATGAGTTTGAGGTTATACACTCCATGAAAGTCTCTGCAACCTTTTCATCTATTTTTGCAGCGCTGGTGCCATGGAGAAAAAGATATTGTTTGACTCTGTCCCTAGTGAACTTCACAAAAGTACCGCCTGCAAACTGCTGTTCTGGCTAAATTGATTACAGCTTGTCATAAAGAAACTTCGAAGCTTAGAGCTGTACACTAGTGAAAGATCTTTATATTTCTGAACCAAGGCACTATTTTCGTCATTCGAATGACCAGAACGTCTGCTTCAAGAGACTGGCGGATCAGAAACGAAGAATCGCATCCAATGTCGCATACACATGCCGCACGAACCCTTCATAGAGTGACAAATTTGTTTTTATCAATCATTGATTTCGGTCGAGGCTGCCCTTAAAGAAATCCACTGCCAGATCAGCAGTGACCCTATTCCACTGTTTGTGCTTGGAGACTGACTTCTTTGATGTCCGTATAAATGTCAGAGAGCCAAAAGGGGTTAATAAATATTTAAGATGATCTTTGGAATCTTTGAATGGGAGCATTGGCTCTGTCTCTCACCTCAAAGATCTAAGCGCCTGGAGAAGAATCTCTCTCTCTGTCAGGCTGAAAGTACCTTTATATGTGACCATCTCTGCACTGAACAAGAGGACTTAGACTCCTGTCTGGCTGCTCAGCCTGTCTGTGGAGGGGTAAAGTCTGATGTCTGATAAGAATGATACTCGCTTTGAAAAATCAAGGAATAAGATAACTGCACTCTGCCAAGATCAATCAAAAGTCAAAAGAGCATTTTGATAAACTGACATATTGTAGACTAAAATCAATAAATTGCAACCTATGCAATTATAATGGTAGCACTTTACAATGAGGTTGTATTTGTTAACATTAGTTAATGAGTTGTTTCAACCTAGCATTGGGTCAAAAAGGGATTAACCCAGTCGTTGGGTAAAATAAACCCAGAATGGTCATATTTGACCTAACAAATATAAACATTGAGTTTGGTCGCTTTGCCCAATGTGCCCTTTTTGATGCCCATGAAGTTCCCTTTTCACAAACGGACGAAGGGTGACCCACCTGAAAGGTGCCCCATGCAAGTGCACAAATCAGAAATGGAAACACAATCATGAATGACGTAAATCTTCAGTAAATCTGTAAATCTTGAGTGCTCGCCCATTTAAAGGTCTCTGCGCGGCACTGAACAATGGGTTAAACAATGAGTTGAAACTACGCAAAATTTTCAGTTATGCCTTTGATGAACAACTTGTGTCTACAGTGACCTCACAATTTTTTGATATCTTTAAAATAAATTGAACCAACATAGGTTAAATTACAACCCATTGGTTTGGTTTCGTCCTGACTCCACCCATTGGCAATATTTGAAAAATGCGAGAAAAGTGGGAGGGGACGAACTGAGCTTGTACCAAGTGTGTGGTGAGATCGTAACAAGGGCATGGTGAGCTTAAACCTGCTTACGTAGGGTCGTACTGCTTGCGCCACACGGTACCGCAACATCCAATAGAATAATTCAACTGCAGTAGCCACTGTTCAACCTGAAGAGGGCAGCACTCAGACGTTTTTACACCATATATTGTAGCATTGAAACACTTTATACCCAAATGTCAAAAAAGTTACCCAAATTAATGAACAGCACCAATAAAGCCCCATTCTTACAGGTCATTAACTAAAAAAAGTTGATTTAGGGTTTAGTTATCAAATTTTTAAGTTTTTTAAGACATTTGATAGGTCAAGTGTGCATTTATCGAAAAAATAATGCATAATATATAAGAATAATAGAGTTATTGAAGAATTCAACATCAAGAACTCTGGTGGTAGGATTCATCCAGTGAGTTATGGTGCTTTTTCATTGCATAGTACGTTTGGTTTGGGTCGGATCAGCTTAATTTTTATGAGCTTTTCCATTGGGTGCAGTACATAGTACCCGATACTTTTTTTGTACCACCTCGATCCGAGCTGATACCAAACGTGACGCGAAAACACTGTAGAACAATGATTGGTCTGAGAGAATCGTCACTACCAGCGTCATCGCTATAATGTGAAAGATTAGCTTCACCTTCGTGCTAGCTTGCACTGTCTCGAGTAAACATGTTGTCATCTGTGCTCTGCTATAAGTTCCCAAACTCCCTTTTAGGGATGAAAAACATCCACAAGTTGAGAACCAGGAACACAATACCAGTTTTTTTTCCAGACTTGCAGTTTGTAACGGCACATTTGCAACCCACGTGCGCATTATATGTGTAAATGCAACTTAAATGAAGCTCATCGGAGCACGTCGACTGACGACGCCACCAGTGTTTGTACAGAAACTGTCATGTGAGACAGAGGTAATGTGCAAACATCTATTTGTGGTGGTCAATATTTGACTGAGAAATATGTACGGGGATGTTTAGCATTCCAACAATGCTCTCAATTGTATGATACTGCGCAAATTTAACGACACGCCTATAATCCCTCCCACTGCGAAGTGTTACTAAACTCGATGGAAAAGCTAACCAAGCTAAAGTGAGGTGAGCTGACCCGACCTGACCCAAACCAAACCGCGTGGTACTATGCAATGGAAAAGCGCCATTAGCAAGATAGACATGAAAATAACTGCAGATCCCCTTCTGAGAACGTAGCTCTTTCTACTGAAAAAAAAGAGAGAGAAAAAAAACATTAATTCATCTGTAATTTGTGTGCCTGGAAATCCTATAAGGAGGAACTGAGGTCAACTCATCTTCTTCTAAGAATTTTGCTCATCTGTGAAATGCAAGCGCCAAATCAAACTATTTTCTAATTTATCTTCAAAGCAGAACCATATGATGTTTAAAAATAACGTTAAAACCATGTCATGCAATTTACACATTATATGCATTGTTAAAGGTCAGCAAGCTTCATAGCTCAGCCGTGGAATCTGAAGGGTATAAAAGACTCGTAATTGCTTTCCTTGAAGATTTTCCACCGGATCTACAGCGCTTCTGCCAAGCACACCCTCACTTCCTTGAGTCTCAATGATTTCTTTTCAAAGTAAATAGGTGGCAGGCTAATTATTTGTAGGCTAAAGGGCACTCCAACACCTCATTTAAAACGAATAGGAGTGATTTTATATAAATTAAGTGAGAATACACACTTGAGAGAGAATGAGTCATTAATGCATACACAGAATTTGTCTGTAGAGCTCTTGATGGAAAATCTATTGTTATAGATGAGGACAAAACACTTTTTCAATGGCCACATCCAAATTCCTTTATTTGTAGTAGACACAATAGTGTATTTTACTTAGAATGAACTTCTTGATCATTGGTAAAATATCTGTCATTTACAACCCAGCGTTGGGTCAAAAGGGACGAGCCCAGAAGCTGCGTTGAAATGAACCCAGAAAATGTTTATATTTGACCCAACAATGGGTTAAATCAACCCAGTGGGCTGGGCTCGTCCCTTTTTGACCCAATGCTGTGTTGAAAAATAACCCAGCGTAATATTGACATAACTGTCTCGTGTATAAGTCACTGTACAATATAATTTTATGAAAAAAATTCTACTTGTAACTTCTTATAATAATCAGTTCCCCACAACGTGGTTAGTTCCTGAGTCGTGCAAATTATTAGGTTTCTATATGAATGGTACAAATTTATCCGTTTACAATCTCATTTGCAAGAAATTGCCACCCCCACCAAGACCATCATCATTAAAGCCCGATTTTTTGTTTACCAACAGATAAGTGCTACCAAACGTTGCCAGGCTTCCATGCATCAGGGTATTCAAGACTGCACGGATGTAAGCAATGAAAACAGTGTAAAACTGTGCTTGTTAAAGCATCACGGCACTGAGCTCAAACATTCACAATATTTTACAGCCAAACTGTCAGACGGCGAGTTATCGCTACCGAAAATTAACAGTTATTGCAGACGGTCTGTGAATAATTTTTCTAATATTTATTATTTTCCATCTTTCATTCTCGCACTTTTTCTCGGAATACCATCTGTTTAATCTGTGCAGTTTCTTAGTAATTATTTTTGTTATGAGACTTTGTTTGACTAATGACATCAAATATAGTCATTCTTCCTGCTGTGCACCTGTTTTTCTCATAAAGTCGGGTATGTGTTCGTATTAGTATGCATGGTTGGTGTGACTTCCAGATCAGTAATTAACATGATTTTGTGTAATGATGCTTCATGTTCACGTTAGTACGACTATCATTCAATATCAGTATGTCACTCTGTGAATGTTGGTGCATATGGCATTTGGTAGAGTGAGTGAGTTACACTTTAAAAATGGATGGGTTATTTTTAATCTTTGCTGGGTAAATATTCCCATATGGCAAAAAAATAAATTTTTCTAGCCAAAAATATGTTATAAACATAGAAAGTGAAGACTAATAAAATATATTTTTGCATTTGAAAATATATTTACTTTTAACCTTTTTATACAATAACCTAAAGAATTGTTAGGAACACCATACTAATACTGTGTTTGACCCCCTTTTGCCTTAATTCTACATGGTATCAATTCAATAAGCATTCTTAAGAAATGTTGGCCCATATTGATAGCATCTTGCAGTTGATGGAGATTTGTGGGATGCACATCCAGGGCACGAAGCTCCCGTTCCATCACATCCCAAAGTTGCTCTATTGGGTTGAGATCTGGTGACTGTGGGGGCCATTTTAGTCCAGTGAACTCATTATCATGTTCAGGAAACCAAATGATTCGAGCTTTGTGACATGGTGCATTATCCTGCTGAAAGTAGCCATCAGAGGATGGATACATGGTGGTCATAAAGGACATGGTCAGAAACAATGCTCAGGTAGGCGGTGGCATTTAAACGATGCCCAATTGGCACTAAGGGGCCTAAAGTGTGCCAAGAAAACAAAACTGTAGCCTAGTTTTCCTATTTGTAGTGGAGATGAATGAGACCCGGTGGGGTCTTCTGCTGTTGTAGCCCATCCGCCTCAAGGTTGTGCGTGTTGTGGCTTCACAAATGCTTTGCTGCATACCTCAGTTGTAACGAGTGGTTATTTCAGTCAAAGTTGCTCTTCTATCAGCTTGAATCAGTCGACCCATTCTCCTCTGACCTCTAGCATCAACAAGGCCTTTTTGCCCACAGGACTGCCGCATACTGGATGTTTTTCCCTTTTTCACACCATTCTTTGTAAACCCTAGAAATGGTTGTTTGTGAAAATCCCAGTAACTGAGCAGATTGTGAAATACTCAGACCGCCCCGTCTGGCACCAACAACCATGCCACGCTCAAAATTGCTTAAATCCCCTTTCTTTCCCATTCTGACATTCAGTTTGGAGTTCAGGAGAATGTCTTGACCAGGACCACACCCCTAAATGCACTGAATCAACTCCCATGTGATTGGTTGATTAGATAATTGCATTAATGAGAAATTGAACAGGTGTTCTTTAGGTGTCCTTTAGGTGTGTGTATAAACATTTATTTCAAAATGTATTTTAGGGGGAACAAATGCATTTCTACTTTTACAACCATATGCAAAAATATATTTCTATGTATATATATATATGACATTTTTAAACATGTTTGAAACATAAACAAAGTTTTTCTTCCAATGCGACTTGAATATAAATGTTTAAAATGCAAAAACATACAGTACTGTGCAAAAGCCACCATGTTACCATTAGATTTGTTGTTTTTGCAATTGTATAGTAAACATATATAATTATTTATCAGTCTCTTTATTATAATACAACCAGAAAATACAGGAAATGTGTATTTAGTATTAAAAACAGTATAAAGGTATAAGCTGAAGTGTCAAGTATTTAAAGACTTTTGCACAGTACTGTTTATTGATGAAGAATATTTTTTGTTAACATATTTCAAAAAATATTTCTGCAAATGCCTTGTTAAAATGACTCAGTTGTTGTTATGCAACCAAGGGTTATAATAAACCAGCAGTTGCGTTAAAACAACCAACATTGGGTCAGTTTTAATGCAACGGTGTGTTCTGTCCAATATTTACCCAGCATGGGTTAAAATAGCCATTTTTAGAATGTAGAAAGCATAAAGAATAAGCATGTGAAACTCCTACCATATTGAATTTCATCATCAGTCCAGTGCCATTCTGCATCACCTCAATTCTTCCCCACCATCAGACAAGATAACCCAACATGTCCCCATGGCTTCCCATTAATTGGGCACAAACCCGCCATCTGCTAAACCACAGCTACCATACTTGTACCACAGCAAACACCAACCCACCACAGCACAACACCGGTCCAATTAATGCAGGGCCATCACTCAACCCGCCCACCATTATCAAACTGATGGGACTTATGTTGAGCATCATGTTTACATTGAGTCATCCAAAGCAATAATAATATGAGAAATATAAATAGCATTTGATAACAAGCAATTTAGTCAGGCAAGGTTCTAATTGGATAAACAGAATCATTAAATTAAAAAAAGATTCAAATATACAGTAAGCACACTGCGAACATAAAATGTTTCCAGCAATGTAAACGTTCGTTTTAATAAGACCATTAGTGTTGTAATTTAAATGCATTAAAACAGTTAATCAAACCATTTTGCTGCCTCTCTGCCCTCACTAAAATTCAGCTTCAATCCTGTAGCAAGAAAGGAGCAACTAACATCAGTCGAACATGTCCATTAAACACCTCGTGAGGTTAATTCACATCCGGTGTGGGAGCTGGGGTGTGTGGACAAGCTTTATCAAAAGCAGGGGTAAAAAAAGGAAAGAATGCAATTTTAGAGGCTAAGGGGTAGATGTTGTAATGAACAATTGTAGTAGACCATGTTTGAGTATTGGCATAGTGTTACAAAAAATTTAGCAACCAGAACTTATTAAAAAATATGTTGTTACTGGAAAAGCTCATACAGTATGTTTTGAAATAATTGAGCTAAAGGCTTACTTGCAGCGGTCTCTACTACACTAGGAGAAATTAGTATCTTTAACCATGCATCTTTAAGTTTACTGTGTTTTTTATGTTTACTGTGACTATCTTTTATATTAGTGGCATGTTAGCCGGTGATATCATTTGTATGTGCCGGTAATCACACAGTCCTCTTTACATACAACTGCTTTGCATATCATATTTTTCTGAAAGTGGTGAGCGTAAATAAAATGCAAGGGCTTCAGACTTCTGGCCGGTGGCTTTTAAAAACATTTGCCTGCAATGCATTGCTCATCTCATCCGTGTCACAGCTCCACTTCGCCTGATGACTCAATACTAATGTATGTCTACTCAGAGCTTTATAAAAAATCTGAAGCATTGTCTGAGCAGCCCTAAGGTTTTTCCTTTCTTTTTTCTTTTTTTAAAGAAAGCAACCAAAAACAGCTCTAGATACACTAGAAGCTGCAAAGATTTCCTGTACCCAATTAAAGAACAAGGGTTTATAAAGGGTCTTCTAAGAATTTTGAACACAGAAAGGAAACTATTTTAGGAAATCAATTACACTACCCACTATGAGCTAAAGTATTGTGATTTTGTTGTATTGTGAGCTCATCAAATTGGTTGTGTTTGTCCAAATGTAAGCATCAAAGATAAAACAAGAAAAGTTATTTAGAGGCCTTTTGCACAACATCAATTTGAACTAAAACCAGAAAATGATACTATTATTATCATCTCTGTACTGTATAAGCTAAAAAAGCAAATATGTGATGTGCATGCTTTTGGCCTGGCATGCATGGTCACATTTCGAGTACGATCTTTATTACATGAAACTTTAAATACGCAAAAGGATACCGTTTCCATTTTTAGTGCAACATCATTGTTGTGTAAACATACTGAGGTTGGTTCCTAAAAGAAGAAAGTGGTGCGTGCTCAAGGAAGGACTGCAAATGAATTTGCTGGATCAGCATCAGGTGTCCCATTACATGCTGCCTTTAAAGGGCGTTTTGCAGGTAAAATTTTTCAACGAATTTGTGCAATTTGCTTGTTGATAATAAACATTTAAACTGTTATCCATTGTATTTTATGTTGTTGGGTATCACAAAACCCGAAAAAGTATGAAAAAGTACAGCAATTTGCAATGATTCTCCTTTCCCTCACAACGCACTGTATGACGTCACGCTGGGGAGAGAATTGACCAAAGCCGCCTTGAGAGCATTGAGAATGACTATAGAAAGACGAGTAAAGTACAGTTCTGATAGCGCAGATAATAGATAAATACATACATAGATAGATAGATAGATAGATAGATACATAGATACATAGATAAGATAGATAGACAGATAGATAGACAGACAGACAGATGGATAGGCTAGTATAGAGAGATAGGCAGACAGCCAGATAGCATAAGGTTAGCATATCTTCTTGTAGAAAGTAAACAAACAATTAACATACTCGTGCATGCTGGCTTGAGGGGGTCCATGATCCTGCCTGAAATGGGTGTAACTTTATGCGATCTTCAGCACAAACGGTTTTGGCAGCATGTCTCTAATCCTGGAAGGTGAGTGAAGCACGTCACGTCTGTTCGCGGGGACCAGCGACCCAAACGCACTCACTTTCTTACAGCCAGTAGCGGAATGGCAATCGAGAGAGTCGGGACTTTCCCGGGCCGATCTAATAATAGTTATACATTTCGAGTTATATTAGCAACACCGTCTGGCGGCGTGATGTGCGCCGGTTCCCGCAGCCCGCTGGTCAAACTGTGCAGGCCGCCTCTCTGCTCAATAAAGTATATAAAAGTGCTCAACCTGTTCGGCAGGTCCAAACATGTACAGGATTTATAAAAATACAGTGATCAATGAGCGGTTCCTCCTCAAATGGCTTAGCCTGTCGTGATGTAAAAAGCCGCCGAACGCCTGTTTATTACAGTATGTATGCGGTCGGATCCGAGTGTGCTGCAGCTGCTGACTGCTGCTGCATATAAAATGATCGTGTGATTCGTTATAATCGCATAAACAATATAACAAAGCATCCTTTTATTTCACAAAACAATATATTTGAGATATTATTTGATAGACTAGTAAGTGTGGATTAAGGATGTTTAAAAATCTCTAGCCTGGTGGTCAGGACATGAATGGATCAAATCAGCAGATTTGCGAAGTTTTATTTATCTCCACATATATCATAAATAATAATTAGCAAGGTAACTTTGCAGTATAACACATTATATATTTCCTACGATGTATATATGATTTCCAAATTATATACGTAAGTATTAAACAGCAATAAATGTCTCATCTATCTCTATGGCTCTGGCTGAGTCTGTCTCCACTTCTCCCCAACGTGACGTCATCGCAGAATTGCGTTAAAAAAAACGTTAATACCAAAAACTTAAAAAAAGTGGTCTTTAAGACCATTTTTGAGACATTTTAAAAATTATACACATATCTTGAGTGATTTATGTACCCATTAATCGACAGTGGTGGTTAACCTGCAACATACACTTTAAAGGTGTGCTCACCATACAGTACACCTTGAGCTCATTTTATTTCCATTTATATGCACGCTAATGCTGGACAGCGGGCGCAGGCATCTGGAGAGATGCTCGTCTTTCATCGTGTACCTGAGTTTGTGAAAAACGATAACCTTTGTTTGAACGTTTGCAAAAATGTCATCGTTTGCACGGTTATAAATTAAAGTTTCACGTTTATAGTTCATGTAAAATATGTTTTATCGGATTCATAACTGGTATCACATTCTGCCTGATAACCACAAAATACCATAAAATTTACTATTTTAGTTGCGTTAAGCTGTTTAATGTTAGGCGTCGCCGTCCCGTATATGGGACAGCTAAGTTTACTTCAATATTGTTGATGTGAATTTTAATCTATCACTACAAACTATATATTGTTGGAAAGGTCTAAGCCTCTAGAATAGACATTTTAACAGTGTTTTATAAAATAAATTATGTAGAAAGAGTAATTGATTCATTTATGAAGAGAGTGTGCTTCAAAAGATTTATATCCTGCTAAATGTCACTGTCCCGCCAGTGGGACGCCTACGTTTACTTAAGTGTTTTGTAGTGCTGTGTTTAGAATATCGATACGATGATACATCGTCACGGATGCCTGACGATGCGCGCATCGATACAGGACCTTCCGTATCGATTCGGATGCACTTTTGAAAGTAATGTGACGAATTGCTGTTGATCCGTGATCCATATGGAAAGAACGCATGTGTCCCGCGGAGTACGTAGAGTCAAAGGTAGCGGGGTATACTTTCACTTTGCGTGTATGTTTCGCTGGCGCACGTGTCTGCGTGTACCCGCGCTCTCTCTCTCGCGTGCGCATTAAAGTCAATGAGTTCAGTATGAAAGCGCAGATATCTTATACTACTGCAAAGGGCTTTATTAGCCACGCTCTTATAAAACAGTACTAACGCATTTGAGAAGAAACACGACAAAGATTTGCATGTGAAAAGTGTACGTCTAGAGAAGAGATACAGAGCTACTTCAAACTATAACTGTCACATTAATAATCTGATTTCTATTAAATAGTAAGTCTGACTGCATGTTTATAGATATATTCATAGATGTAGAATAATGAGAGACAAGAGTAAGGCACCATCTTTGTAAAACTGCTTTTAAAAAAAACACAAGTTAAGTACTAACTCTGGGATTTTAAGTATTTCTAATAGCTAATAAATGAATGGCAAAAACACAACTGTTACAACACTGCTTATTCAATGTACAATAAAGGATAATAATAATAATAATAATAATAATAATAATGTTACTAAATTCTGAACAAAAATGTAATAGAAGTCAAAACAGTCTTGTATCGTGATGCGCATCGTATCGGGGTCCTTGTATCGGGATACGTATCGTATCGGGGAATTGTTGGCGATACACAGCCCTAGTGTTTTGCCTTTGAATTCTTATCCAATCCTGACAACCTATATATCGTTTGGAAGCTCTAAGGGTGTAGTTTTCATTTATCATCAGGATTTTGGGAAAGAAATGACATAGTGAGAGCCATTTTCTAAAATGCCACAGGTCCACACGTGGGCCCATGTTGTTATTATATATTTGTAACACCCCTATCTAAACCTAAAATATCTTGACAAACTATATATATCATTGGAAAGCTCTAAGAGTGTAGTTGTCATATATCATCACCATTTTGAGAAAGAAATGACGTAGTGAGAGTCATTTTCTAAAAGGTCACGGGCCCACATGTAGGCCCAATTTGTTTTTACATATTTCTAACACTAAACCCCTACGCTAAACCCCCAAAAAATCTTGATAAACTATATATCACTAGAAAGCTCTCAGAATGTAGTTTTCATATGTCAAGGTCATCTGATGATAGAAATAATGTAGTGACAGTTTTTTTGTTACATCCCCCCCCATAGGAATGCATATTAATTTTATATATTCATAACACTATATCCTAGCATACATCTACAAAAATGTTGACAAACTATATATTGTTGAAAAGCTCTAAGAATGTAGTTTTCATTCATGTAGTTTTTCATTTTTAAAACGTTTTAGCAGGAATAATAATGCAGTGATAGTAATTTATTAATCTGTGACAAGAGTATGCAGCAAACCATTGACACCTAGTGGCCGTTGTTGGCAAAACCACTAAAAGTGTGACACAAACCAAATTTTTTGTAATTTTAATTTGAAATTTGGCTCACAACTGCTTTAGACTTATGGCTTCATGTTTACATTATTACTTTTTTGAGATATTTACCTTTTTATAATTTTTTTTATAAAATTAATATTTTATTGGATTATTTTTATTTATTAAAATAAATGTAAACTGCTATAAAAAAATTCTGTTTAATATTCACCTCCTTACACTCCAGTGAAAAACCTTAAATTGTCTTCTTTAAAACAAGACCAAGATTATGCTTCTAGACCAAAAACTGCCAGAGTTATATTCATTTGAAGATGCACTTCAATTCCCCCCTCAAAATGGTGGGTGACACCTAAATAAAAAATAATGACAGTACCAACATTGCATTCCAAAAAACATGTTACTGTTTAATGAAACTGACTTTATTTAATTGATTTTATGTAATATTATTATACTGATCTACTTTATTTCCACTTCTATATTTTCATGCAACACTTTCACTTTATCTCCACATTTTTCCTCTCTAATGAACATCCAATTTATGAGTCTGCTCATATACTCAATCCATTTACCTAGCATGCAAAGCAGTGGGGAAGACCCAGGAGTCACACCAATAACACAACTCTCATCTAAGTAAAACATTCATGTCCTGTTTACAAGAACATGTTGCTTGAGTCTCAACTCACCAAGCCCCCCTCCTCCTCCATGTGAACACATCTGACTAGAGAAACAATTTCATGTTTACAGCAGTAAAGCTAAAGGATAATGAAGCGATGCTGTATGCATTTTAAGTTAAACACTCTTATATCAGCTTAATATACAACTTATTAAGCAACTTATATGGTGATTTTTCTGTAAATGTAAACACTTTAATTCTCTAGCGCTATTCAAAACATGAAAACATGTACACTTATTATACCTATTAGAGTATATTTGCAATTGCATTAGGTAATAGAAATTGTATGTTATGTAAAGTGGCAGCAAAATTGCACACTACGCCTACAAAATGATCTGGAAAGCAATATAAGCGAGATATATTCAATACAATTCCTATAGAAACGCTATGTTTGCTCTTAAATTAAAATCGACTATAAAATTTTGAGGTTTAATCAGGGGCTTACAGCTTTCACTTTGCAAAGACTCAATGCCGATTGCTGTCTCTTCTGAAAAGCATTAGATCTGTGACTCACAGAGCTTGTGTTTGTGACTGAAGTACGGTGAGTGGGAGGTGCCATGAGCTCAGTCTAAATCAATCAATACGCCCTGATCATTCACATCCTGTCTGTTTCACTGCAAACCTCTCGGCGGACAAGAAACCTGACAAACACGTCCAGATTACTCACATAAATACTTTTCAAAGGCACAATGGCACAGACTATGTTGAGCATAGAGTTCGGTGAAACTATTGACTTTACGTGTTATTTACCACAGTCGGTAAGTGCAACGTGGCACGGATAAAAAAAATACACTAACCTAAAGGATTATTAGGAACACCATACTAATACTGTGTTTGACCCCCTTTCGGCTTCAGAACTGCCTTAATTCTACGTGGCAATGATTTAACAAGGTGCTGAAAGCATTCTTTAGAAATGTTGGCCCATATTGATGGAGTTGATGGAGATTTGTGGAATGCACATCCAGGGCACAAAGTTCCTGTTCCACCACATCCCAAAGATCCTCTATTGGGTTGAGATCTGGTGACTGTGAGGGCTATTCTAGTACAGTGAACTCATTGTCATGTTCAAGAATCCAATTTGAAAAGATTTGAACTTTGTGACATGATGCATTATCCTGCTAGAAGTAGCAATCAGCGGATGGGTACATGGTGGTCATAAAGGGATGGACATGGTCAGAAACAATGCTCAGGTAGGCCGTGGCATTTAAACGATGCCCAATTGGCACTAAGGGGCCTAAAGTGTGCCAAGAAAACATCCCCCACACCATTACACCACCACCACCAGCCTGCACAGTGGTAACAAGGCATGATGGATCCATGTTTTCATTCTGTTTACGCCAAATTCTGACTCTACCATCTGAATTTCTCAACAGAAATCGAGACTCATCAGACCAGGCAACATTTTTCCAGTCTTCGACTGTCCAATTTTGGTGAGCCAAATTGTAGCCTTTTTTTCCTATTTGTAGTGGAGATGAGTGGTACCCGGTGGGGTCTTCTGCTGTTGTAGCCCATCTGCCTCAAGGTTGTGCGTGTTGTGGCTTCACAAATGCTTTGCTGCATACCTCGGTTGTAAGGAGTGGTTATTTCAGTCAAAGTTGCTCTTCTATCGGCTTGAATCAGTCGGCCAATTCTCTTCTGACCTCTAGCATCAACAAGGCATTTTCGCCCACGAGACAGCCGCATACTGGATGTTTTTCCCTTTTCACACAATTCTTTGTAAACCCAAGAAATGGTTGTGTGTGAAAATCACACTAACTGAGCAGATTGTGAAATACTTATCGTCAAAACCTACATAAGGACTATAATTCTATCTCACTGGTCAAATCAAAGTACAAAAAGGTACAGTGCAGAAAAAAATCTATTTGTTTAAAAAATTTGCAAAACGGCAGACGTCTGGTTACTTTTGTTATTTGCCATAAGATAAGGGTTACAGAAGATGATGACCTCAGCAAACGGGCATTTATAATACTATAAAAATGCAGCATTGAGTGACTGGTGATTTGGATCAATTATCTCACAAGGCTGGTTCAAAGCCACATAAAATTCTGCTTAATCTTTCCACCCCTCCCTCTCTTTCTCTCTCTCTCTGTCTGCCTTTTATCTACCTATAAATCTGTTCTGCGTTGCATTTACACCCACAAACATACTGAGTATCTCTAGCAGACTGTGACTGAGAGAAAACAGTGATTACAAAATCCATACGCGCCTCCACATATAAACAATATAAACTCCTGTCATCTCCTTAACGTCAAGAGTTATCAGAGCATATTATTCAAACTGCCATCTGCTCTACAGGCTTAACATGCATTGAATAATGCGACAAATTCAAAGGTCACATTGGAATTCATTTTACATTACCTTGTATTATTGGTGGCACAAAACAACAATGCAAAAATAATGACTGTTTGAAACAGGTTTTCTGAACACATCCCAAAAAAATCACCTATATACACCTTTAATTCACATGTGCTCAAACTAATGCAGCAATGGGCCACAAATTCAGATTGTTTTCCCTCATAATGATATCTATTCATCCATCCATCCATCCATACCATTGTCAGTCTGTCTGTCTGTCCATACCCCATCTGTCTATCTATCCATACCTCTGTCTGTCTGTCTATCTATGCATACCTCTGTCTGTCTGTCTGTCTGTCTTTCTGTCTGTCTGTTTATCCATACCCCTTTATGCCTGTCTTTCTATCCATACCCCTGTCTGTCTATCTATCCATACATCTGTCTGTCTTTCTTTCTTTCTGTCTGTCTGTCTGTTTATCCATACCCCTTTATGCCTGTCTGCCTGTCTATCTATCCATACCTCTGTCTGTCTTTCTTTTTTCTCTCTGTCTGTCTGTCTGTCTTTACATACCCATTTATGCCAGTCTGTCTGTCTGTCTATCCATACCCCTGTCTGTCTGTTTGTCTGTCTATGCATAACACTTTCTGTCTGTCTGTCTGTCTGTCTGTCTTTCTATCTATTTATACCCCTGTCTGTCTGTTTGTCTGTCTATGCATAACACTTTCTGTCTGTCTGTCTGTCTGTCTGTCTGTCTGCCTGCCTATACCCTTCCCTGTCTGTCTTCCCATAACCCTGTCTGTCTGTATGTCTGTCCATCCATACCCCTGTTTGTCTGTCTATCTATTCTTCTGTCTGCCTGTATGTCCATATATATACCTCTGTCTGTCTGTCTGTCTGTCTTTCTATCTATTCATACCCCTGTCTGTCTGTCGGTTTGTCTGTCTATCTATACCACTTTCCGACTGTCTGTCTATTGATACCCCTGTCTGTCTGTCTGTCTGTCTGTCTGTCTATGCATACTCCTGCTTGTCTATCTGTCTATTGATACCCCTGTCTGCCTGCCTGTCTGTCTGTCTGTCTGTCCGTACCCCTGCCTGCCTGTCTGTTCGTCCATGTCCCTGTCTGTCTGTCTATGTTTCTATTCTCCTGTCTGCTTGTCTGTCTTATACCTCTGTCCCCGTCTGTCTGTCTTTCCATACACCTATCTATCTGTCTGTCTGTCTGTCTGTCTGTCTGTCTGTCTGTCTGTCTGTCTGTCTGTCTGTCTGTCTGTCAGTCTATCTATCTGTCTGTCTGTCTGTCTGTTTGTCTGTCTGTCTATCTAATGATACCCTTGTCTGTCTGTTTGTCTGTCTATTGATACCCCTGTCTGTCTGTCTGTCTGTCTGTCTATCTAACGATACCCTTGTCTGTCTGTTTGTCTGTCTATTGATACCCCTGTCTGCCTGTCTGTCCATACCCGTCCGTCTGTCTTTCCGTATGTCTGTCTGCCCATCCGTCTGTCTGTATGTCTGTTTGTCTGTCTGTCTGCCTGTTTATACCCCTGTTGGACTGTCTGTCTGTCATTACCCCTGCCTGTCTGTCTATTCATACCCCTGTCGGTCTGTCTGTCTGTCCATACCCCTGTCTGATTGTCTATCCATACCCCTGTCTGCCTGTCCATACCCCTGTCTGTCTGTCAGTCTCTCTGTCTATCCATAGCCCTGTCTGTCTTTCTGTCTATACACACCCCTGTTGAACGGTCTGTCTGTCTTTCTGTCCATACCCCTGTCTGTCGGTCTCTCTCTCTCTCTCTCTGTCTACCCCTGTCAGTCTGTCTGTCTGTCCATTTACCTGCTGTCTGTCAATATATAACTCTGTCTGTCTGTCTGTCTGTCTGTCCATACACCTATCTGTCTGTCTGTCTGTCTGTCTATCTAGTCATACCCCTTTCTGCCTGTCTATCCATACACTCTCTCTCTCTCTCTCTCTCTCTCTCTCTCTCTCTCTCTCTCTCTCTCTCTCTCTCTCTCTCTCTCTCTCTCTCTCTCTCTCTGTGTCAAATGCTCTGAACAGCAGTGTGTCAGAGGTGCTGTTTGCATCACAGCAGAAATAGCTTTAGGCTAGAAAAAAGTACACACGTGTTTGATTACATTTTCTGATTACTGTAAAAAGTATTCAGGTAAACAAATAAATAATGGAATAAAGTGAGAGAAATGGTTGATCTAGCATGAGTGGAATACTCCCCCTTGTGGATAAACTTACAATTGATTATCGTGTGTTTGTGGACCGGGAGGATGGCCCTCAGCCTGAGCCCTAGCTGATATTGATTTCATCACAAAAGGGTGAACAACACCGCTAGTGCAATAGTTGCACATTCTAAAAAACTGAAGTCCACATTTATAAAGGGCCATCTAGACCACACACACACAAGTCTCTCTCCCTCTCTTTCTCTTTAACTTTCTTGTAAATTAGGCAAATATTATAAAGGTACATTAAAGCATCTAAATGTCCATAACTGATTTTATGTATCTTTGCCATGGTACAGCAGATACAGGTAGTTAACTGGCTCGATTTGCCTTTATGTTACATGCAACCATAATTTTATTGATGTTTTTACTTGGTCTCTTTTTTTCTGCGCATGAAATTAAGAGTCTGTGGCTGACAGCAAAACAAACAATATGTGCTCATGAGTTTATTAAAAAGTGCTATTCTCTCACTGTGTATATGTAAAAGCTAGTCTATGATAACATGACTACGGTAATCTGCATCTTTTTCAAAGCAGCCACGCTAGTTGAAAGACCTTGTCAGAAACTGATGTGGAAGAAGTGACCCTCTACCACTTATCCACGCATATGTATGTAAATCCAATCGTGCGTATGCAAATCCTGACTTGCATATGTAAATCTTGACATGTAAATGGACCATTTCGGAATTTGAGCTGCCTAATGTACTTATTTAAAAAATCAGGTCCATTACAACATCAGTGCCATGAGATCTAAACACTGTTCCATTACTTACAATCCACACATCAAACAACTTCAATAAGTCCGTATTTATTTATTTTTTTCACTTAAAGTCTTTCACAGACCACAAACCCGTAAAGCTGGCATCTCTGCCTTTCTGTATCTCCATGTCTGAGGGTTCGAGTTTGTCTGAGTGTTCCTGGGTGAGGTCTTGTTTAACTTGTCTCCAGGGAGGACACTAGAAGGAAATGTCTCCAACGCGATACGGCGACATAGCCCCAGGGGTCATGTGACAGCTCCAAAATGGCCTTTTGATTCCGATTCACAGCCCATAATAACCTCGCTACCAGATCTGAGACCCTTTCATGTCGCCTCGGCTAGCCTACCCAGGGAATTTGTGCTGCTGTCTTGTCCTCTCACTGCATTTCACCAGGGAATATGATGCCGCTGAGAGAAAAAAGGGAAATGGAGAGAAATAGGAGAGAGAGATATGATTTGTGAGCAAATTTTTCACTCGTTGTGCTAAGAAAAACAGTAGGGAAATAATTCAATTCCTCAGCTTGGCTCCAGCCAGGTTATTGCACATAATGAACGTAGAGATCTTGGGAGACCTGGGACAGATTAAGCACCTGTTTTACTTATTTAAGGTCACGAGAGAGCAAAAACGGTACATACCTCAGACAAAAAAAAGCTATTATTTTATATAAAGCAACACAAAATTTGTCCCATTATTCTTTTTTTTCAGTTTGGTACCGTAGCACAGACTAGATACCCAAATAAAGCCGTAATAATATCACCTCACCTCTCAATTCTTTCTAAAATCCCTTCGAACAAGAGGACCGCAACTTACTTTTGAAAATATTATTAGCACAGTCCTTTTCTTTTACATTCTTATGTACTTAAAGGAATATTCCATTTTCTTAAAAGAAAAATCCAGATAATTTACTCACCACCATGTCATCCAAAATGTTGATATCTTCAGTCGAGAAGAAATTATGTTTTTTGAGGAAAACATTGCAGGATTTTTCTCATTTTAATGGACTTTAATAGACACCAACAATTAACACTTAACTCAACACGTAACAGTTTTTTTCAACAAAGTTTCAAAGGACTATAAACAATCTCAAACGAGGCATAAGGGTCTTATCTAGCAAAACCATTATCATTTTTGACAAGAAAAATAACAAATATACACTTTTAAAGCACAACTTCTCGTCTAGATCCGGTCCAGCGCGACCTAACGTAAATGCGTAGTGACGTAGGGAGGTCTTTGTGTCAGTTTATTGTTTAGAATGGTCCGCAAATGTGCGTTTTATATATGTAACACGTGACCTCCCTACGTCACTACGCATTTACGTTAGGTCGCGCTGAACCGGATCTAAACGAGAAGTTGTGGTTTAAAAGTGCATATTTTTTATTTTTCTGGTCAAGAATGACAATCGTTTTGATAGATGGGACCCTTGTGCATAGTTTGGGATTGTTTGTAGTCCTTTGAGGCTCTGTTGAAAAAAACTGTTGCGTGTTAAGTGTTAATTGTTGGTGTTTAAGTCCATTGGGATGGGAGAGATCCTGCAATGTTTTCCTCAAAAAACGTGGTTTCTTCTCGACTGAACAAAGAAAGAAATCAACGTTTTGGATGACATGGTGGTGAGTAAATGATCTGGATTTTTCTTTTAAGAAAATGGAATATTCCTTTAAGACATTACAATTCTATAACTCTAATTATATAATATATACTAACTGAGGTAAAGCCTTTCATTCAGGATGAATAAAAACCTGCCAAGCTGGGCTATGATGAGACTGTAGCAGTAATATAGTAACCATATATTCATTGAGTATAAAGAGAGTTTGAAGACTATTGAGCTAATCCTGAGGAAAATGTTTTTTTCTTGCAACCTTAAGGATAAAAGAAAAAACCTCTGTCAAGACAATGTAAATGATTTTCACAGTACTGCCTACCTAATGTATACTTGAACCAAACTCTGTTCATGCTGTGGAGACCGTGGTGACAATACTCTTTATGTACCCCGCTTATAATCTTTTTGTATAAGCACTTTCATTGAGGGAACACATCATACTTCCAATATTCTCAATGTGTGCTAAATAAACAATGGCATGACCTATGACCCCAGACTTTATGGTCTCATAAGCTCAAATCCAGTTCATGGTCTAACTGGCCATACGCCTTTGAACATTTATTACCACCATTTGGTGGACTGGAGTTTCATCTCATGGATGAATTGTGTGTGTGCCTTCACCAATTTTTTCAATAGGGTCCATTAAATTTTAGTAAAATATCACTAAATTTCTGTAAATTATAGACACAAATATGACATTGAATAATCAAAAAATTAGCAAACTACAGCTTTGAATTGTTTTAGATCATGAATTTTCACAACACGGAAGTCGATCGTGACTTCTGGTTCACTGAGACTTGAAACTCAAATAAATATTTAATGTCCATTTATAAGGCTGAATAGTGTAGTCAGTCATTGACTCATACAAGACTTATTCACTGTCTACACCACATGTGTCAAATACAAGGCCCGCGGGCTATATCAGGCCCACTGGGCATTTGCATTCGGCCCACGCAATTGGTCCTGGCCGCATCAATTCAGAATGCGCATCATTGCACTACAAGTCCCTACAAGCACTGCGGACACGATGCGCACTAAATGTGATCTCCGTATTTCGCACTAGCGCACTGTCAGGATTCCAGAATTAAGTGCCGTTCACATTATAATGATAACTATAAAAATAGTTTTAAAATTTGTATTATATTAAAAAGAGAATAGCAGAGTTCACACCACAACTACGATAAAGATACAAAGAACGATATCGTTGGATCACTTTTTTTTAGTTTAACTGATGACGTTGCTGTGAAATTGACTACGTAAATGTTTTTATTCTACTACAATGACAACGCCAAAAGGCAAGATATTAGATTACACAAACTACCAGATTCACTGGTTAGTGTTACGCAAACGTGGGGTGTTGAGATCATCTGCTGGTTACCCGCTGTGTAAATGCAACAAGAACAGCATTTTTATACAATTTAATGACATGTGAACAAGTTTTAAAGGAAATATGCAATAATAGTTAATGCCATTGAAGGTAAGTACTTTGCACGAGTACTGCGCTGGATGCAAAGTTCGTCACAACATGTATGCAGCCCGTCATGTGTGGTTCCTTATTTCAAAATATGTGTTCTGCGCTTTGAGAGATCCAGTGTGCATCACATATTTTGTCAAAATAAGTGCTTGCTGCAGACGCATCTAAAGCGTTTATGATAAAAGAGACTCTCACGTTACTCGCATAGTCTCATGTGTAATCAGAGTTTACAGTTGAGGGAGTGTCTTGCGTGTATTTTGTGAACATGAACATCTCTTTTATCATAAACGGTTTTGACGCGTGTGCAGCAGGCACTTATTTTGACAAAACACGTGATGCACATGGTTCACATGACGCAACAAACACATATTTTGAAAACACAAGCAACTAACATGACACTCCAAACACTTATTTTGAATCCCCCCCCCTCGGATGAGCAGTCACGAGCCGCCACTGCTCACAAGCGAATTAGCGTCCAGTGGTGTGGATATTTTGGGCGATATAGAAAGGAAGTATTTTTCTGTGAAGTCAGCGAATGACTGGTATGTTTTTCATTAATTGTAACAATGAGATGTACGCGAGTCAGAGAATGTGAGCGGAGTGTAGCCGGGAGCAAGCGAGGAGCGGAGTGTGCGAAATATAGTCAGAGCACAGAGCTGGTTTTTATCCAAAGGCTGGATCGATCGGTCTGACAGCGCTCACACCACTTCTCAGTTCATATTTGTGCATCCTCATTTCCTTTCCTTGCTTCCTTTCCTCACGTCTTAGCTCCACCCTCCTAGGATGCAAGCGATGATGGAGGCGACAAAGCATTAAGTGAAATGGTATTTCCTCATTTCTAACTCTCTGTATAAAATTAATTCTTTGTTATCAAATTATCAAGTGCATTAAAAAAGAGTTCACAGCCTGACTACATTAAAATGAAGACATTCTTAAAGGTTCAGTGTGTAAATTTTAGTGGCATCTAGTGGTGAGATTGCGAATTGCAACCAATGGCTCAGTAAACTGCTCACTCATCGCATTTAAAACGCACAGAGAAGCTACGGTAGCCACCACCAGACAAACATGTCATCTTCGGAGACAGCTTGGTAAAAAAAGTTTGTCCATTAAGGGCTTCTGTAGAAACATGGCGGCACAAAATGGCAACTTCCATGTTAGGGGACCCTCGGTATGTAGATAAAAATGTCTCATTCTAAGGTCATAAAAACATAACGGTTCATTATGAAAGGTCTTTATACACCCCTGATAATATAGTTTTGTATATTATTTTGCATTTCTGTCTAGGGATTCTTCTAAAAATTACACACTGCACCTTTAACCCTTTCCCCGCCATTGGCGAGATAACTCGTCAATTAAGAGAAAACATTTGCATAAAAAAAACTTGTTTCTGATGAGGTTTTATGTTAATGTGTCTGTAATACCGCAATTATCCATTAGATTACCCAATTTATAAAAGGCTTGAAGCAAAAAAAAAATTTAAACTCAAACTGTGTATGTTTTGATAATCATTCTGAATCTGATCTCCAACAAAAGTCCTTCACAAAAATGCAATTATTTTAGCTTTTGGCTAAATACCCATATTTAAGAGTTTATAAGTAGAGAAAAAATATAGATAGGATGAAATGGTTTTTTTTCCCCTATTTTGTTTGTTTGTTTGTTTGAAAGCAGATGGTGTGTTCTTTCATTTGATCTATTTGGATGTTTATATATTTTAGAAGAAAATTTTCCTGGAAGGCATTTTGTGAAACTTTTGTGAAAATCACAAAAAATGCTGGCGGGGAATGAGTTAAAAGTGCTGTAAATTTAATATATGTGTTTGTCTATACCACTGATCATTTATATAGGTCGGTGGTCTATACATAAATATTAAATATATTATCTGAAACGAATCTACATTTACAATAATTTAATGATTAATACCAACATTTTTGCATTTTACATGATAAGGTCCTAGGATGTAGGAGCGAGGAGATGAGGAAGCATATTGAGAAGTACCCCACTTCAATAATTACCAAAATTGTCAGCCTGTTTCCCAGGCATAACTGTGCATTCACGCCAGGCGCAGTAGAGGCAGCAAAAAGCCGCTATTCGCGCGTAGTTGCACGCCTTAATATTTAAGTTTACTAGCTTTATTCGCCCGTGAAAGCTGCTCGTGAAATTTTAGTTATTCGAGACAATCACGCGGAAATTTGCATTATGGGAGAGGCTTCTCCCATGTGACTTTGAGCGGTGAAGTGGGGTTAGCGAACACTCAAGTGAGCGGGAAGCAGAAATTCAAACCGCTCATCCCCGCTCATGTGCTCTAATGTGGTAAAAATAGGATACACAGAAGTACGCCAGACGATGGGAAATGAAAACGATCTAGTAACATCAGGTGTAAAAAATATCTGTCACATTTGAATAACAAATAATTTCAGCATAAAAGACATTTTAGAGAGAAAATGATAATTATTAGGTAATGCAGAACAAACCCAGTCATAGCATTTTTTTCCTTATCTAACTGTATTGCTTTAATGTATTACTGTGTTCATGTTAATTTATGAGGACTTATTCAAGTAGGTAAATTTAATTATTTACTTATGAGCAGTTTGTGGCCTAGTATTGTAGTTTGAATGGTTAATGACTCAGCATGATAAAGTTTATTTTGGGATCTGGCCCTCTGGCCCTGATCTGGTGATTTTGACACCCCCGGTCTACACTGACTATATAATGATGAATTTTTTGCAAACTAGCCAAATATTTAAAAAGTCAAACTCTGGTTTTGTACATGCACCTCCTACTTTAAAATTTCCAGAGCACCATCTCAGTGTCACGGCTCGATTCTGTGGGATTGATGTAGTTGAATTTGCCACATACACTGTGTGAGCAGTTTTTCTGTGACAGCCATGAATTCCTGATTTTTTTAGATTATTAATGTTCATATAGGATTCGTGGTGGAAGATATGGGACTGTCAAGCAGGCCGGCAGACAGAGCAAGCAGCTAATTGGCCAGAGCTTGTGAATACAGGGCGAGATCGCACACAGAGAGACAGCGTCTGGGCTTGGCATGTTTCCCCAGTACCAGCAGCCTGTCGTCATACCTTGTTAAAAATTCGCTTTAATGTCTAGAGCCTCATAGATAGACACGCACACTCTCTCAGGCTTAGGCACATGTGCACCTGAGACTTTCGTGGATTGGGTTTTTGTGAGGCTGGGAGAGACAGAAAGTGAAAATTAAGTCAGGCATTGTCAGCAGAATATTGTCACAGGGGGGTTCGGTTCATGGGGAGGGTTTGACAGGGAACTTTCTTTGAAAAAAAAAACTGCTTTCTATGTGGGAAGTATGCAAATGCACTTTGCAGTTCAAAAAATTTCCTTCCCACTCCGAATTAAAAAAAAAGAGTTGGTGCTTTGGAAGGGGCAATTTATATATTTATATATTTAAACATGCTTATCTAATTTATTTGCCACATCAGCTATGTCACCTTTGTGTATTTACATATTTGTGACCCTGCCTCACTTTTTTTTACTAAAATCATCCTGCATAATGTAAAGAGCTTTCTGTGAAAATATCTTTACAGTTTTTCTCAGTCGCTTTGGAGCATTTCTCAGTTCAGAAATTATTTTTTCAAAACACTCCACATCATCAAGCCGTGCACAACATAAAAGAAAATTCTCAATATGTACAATAGTCTGCTGTTTTTCCATCCGCAATTGTATTTGTACTGTAAATTATTATTTATTCAGTGAAGTTTTAACATAAAAAGTAAAGGTGTAAATGTGAATTCTGTCTAATCTCTTGCAATCAATATTTCACATACACGGATGAGTAACTTTCTATTATTTATATTGCACCAATTATTGTGTGCTCTTGTTATTTTTTGACAACATGGCTAAACCTTTTTTACTGCCTTGTTCATGAACACTGACACAAGGACTTGCCATTTTAATGGGACTGACATATTCACTGACATACAAATTTGCACTTATTATTTGCACATTTTAAGAATGACATGCTCCAAAGCAACTGAGAAAAACTGTAATATTGACTGTGTAAGACCATGTAAAAAATTGAAATCGTAGTGAAATACATGGTTGTAAATTTAAACTTTGATTTTTTAAGAGACTTTAGCCTAGTTTTCAACAGGCAGGGTCACAGTCAGGGCCGGATTATCCATAAACCAGAGAGGGTGAGTGCCCAAGTGCTCCAGACTGCGACCAAGTTTTGTGAAAGCGCAAGAATTTTAATAACTACTTGTGCATGTGCTACCTGCAAATTTTTAATTTCTTTTAGTTCAGCGGTTCCCAAACTTTTTTCCTGTACACCCCCTTCTATGTCCCAACCAGGTTGGCGCACCCCAATCCCCACTTCAAAAAAAAAGCTTTGTTTTCATGCCATAAAGATTCATGTTTAATCATGCGCAAATAACCAGTGCTACATCGGGCTTAGCTACGTCCGGCATTGTGAAAAATATTTACGCCTGTTGCACCATCTATAAATACGACCAGACGCAGCTACGCTCAGCGTAGATCGCTATTGGTTCCTCTCCTCCTTCGTAACTAACAACTATCATAAGACGTTCCACTTGACAGTTTCCCTGATTTCAGCCAGTTAAGTAAGGGATAATGTAGAGGCAGCCGGTAGTTATTGGGAAATAAGCCCCGACAGTGTGATCAGGACCCGACGCGAAGCGGAGGGTCTTGTATCACACTGAAGGGGCTTATTTCCCAATAACTACCGGCTGCCTCTACATTATCCCGCTTATTACACGGCTACTTGCCACATAAGAAAAAAAACTGGACATGAATATGAATTTGAAACGTTTTATTGGCATATTTGTTTTAAATTAACATTTTTATCCTTCCGCGAAACTTTGCACAGATGCATAAAATGATCGTAATACCTTATTAAGATCCTCTGCTTCATACTTGTCTGTCTCCATTTTTTCTCTTTTAGCCAGTCTTTGAGAAGTTTTAATGCCCAGTCTGTATTTTTTGTGTGATGGCTTCGTAGCTGTCATGCTCTATTTTGTCAAGTTCAGTCTCAGTAAGCTGTCTGTGTCTTGTCGTGGTTGTCGAGTGTTTGTCACAAGATGGCGCCAAACAGACAGTTATCTTTATTGATCTTTATTGGCGCGGAGCGATTTTACTTGTGCAAGTAGTACCGGCTATGCGTTATTATTTTGGAGCGGTTATTATTTGAAAAGAACGAACCTGCAAATGTCTCAACTGACCAATAAGAATCAAGCATTCCAGAGAGCCGTGTAATAAGCATATTTATAATATATATGGAATGAATGAAACGAGTTGGCACGCATATAGCGGCTGCAGTGCATAACAGAAGAGCAGTGCGTAGAAAAAGACAGCAGCTGTCTTTTACGTTTCTATCAAAATCTAATAAATTATAGTTTTTTATTTAAAATAAAAGCGATTGCAAATGAAATCTTTACTGTTCATGTTTTTTTATTCATTTATTTTATGGAAAAATCTCACTTAAAGAAACGGACCGCCATTACATTTTTCCTTTTGCATACCCCCTGGTGGCAGCTCGCATACCCCTGGGGGTGCGCGTACCACACTTTGGGAATCCCTGTTCTAGTTGTTATTTCATATTAAAAGACAAGTAGATCACAAGCCCACAAGTGTGAAGTGGTGGATTTAGACATGGGCAACATGGGCAGCTGCCAATGGCGACATTTTGCGAAAAGCGTTATACAGTTATTTGGCGGGGAGAAGTGAATAATTGCATTGCAGGCTTATTTAAGGTATGCCCCTAAATTTTCTGCTTGCGCTCCTATAATTTTCAGTGAGTGGCTACAGTGCTCCTAGTGGGACACTTCAAATGCGGTCACCCTAGGGCACTAGTATTAATCCGGGCCTGGTCACACTTTTGCTGATTATGGTAATTTTAAGTATTTGAACAATCAATAGTCACACTTAAAATGCATAAATTAAATACAAACAAGCAGCATCTGCAAACCAAAGGTGATTTTTTTTTCTTCTTTTTTTTGACCAACTGACCATATTTAGTGGATGTAAAAATTGATTTCCTCTTAAGTTAACATAGGTGTCCTAGTAGAGTAGTTCATCATATTAAAGATGGGCATAAATGTTTAACAACCAGACAATGTTCAAATCTAGCAAACCTCTAGTAAAAAAAAATTGTTTTTAAAGCGCACCTATTTCACTGCTTAAAAAGTGTGTATTTGGTATAATACAATGTGTTTGCATGGTTTAAGGTTCAAAAAACATTCAAAAACATTGAAAAACAAAGTCTGGAGTAAATGGGAACATTAATTTAAAAACTTTTACTTATCATTTAACACTTTTTGTAACATAATTTAAAAAATTAGTCCTAAAAAATCTCATTACCGCAACAGTCAGAAAACATCAACACTGACATATTTTCAAAATGACATGACAAACCTGAAAGAACATAATTGGGAGATTCTGCACATGCATTTAAAATCAAAGTATTATGCTTCTATTAATTAAATTAACATTTAATAAGCATCTGTTGCGGTAATGATAATCAAAATGTCGTGTAAGCATCCTGACAAGACAATATTTCAAATTAACTGTAAAAAAATGATCTTACCTGGTAGCCATCTTGAAGTAACTGGTCCATGTGCTTGGTCACTCAAAATCAAACTTTATCAAAATTCTGTATGTGTGCTTAAACTGTTCTCAAAAAGTGTTGCGGAGGATGAGAACATCAGGCATGGACACATCATTTTCCTAATTTTTCTTCATTATTATTATACATGAATATTCAGTAAATATTTTTTCTGTCATCTAAAGTAGTCTAGCAAAACATCCATGTATTTTTTTTCTTAATATTTTTGTGTTAATTTGATTAAATTACAACATAACGCATGTTCAAACACAGCCGGACACATTGCGGTAATCAGAATTTCAGCAGAAAATGAGATAAAATTTACAATGATAAATTCTTATGTTGAAATCACACATTGTGCAAGGTAGAACACAGTATTGTGTTAATTCTGATGCTTTTTAATGTTACTATATTACACATTTTAAAGCTAAAATCATTAGTGCCGTGGTGTTTCAATGGTTTTGTGAGAATCACCCAATTATGATAATGTCGGTCTTTTCTATGTCACCAATCCCAGGAAGTAAACTGTTGCCTACAATCTGTTTGTTTGTTGTAGTCTGAGAAAAGAGATTCACGTTGGAGACGATAACTCGCATCATTGTTTACTTTGAGGTTCGTACCCTTTGCATATAGTTAACATGTACACACTTACACACCAAAGGAAATCATAGGGTCTTTTTAATTGTACCACCGTTTGGACTGTTCATGATGCCATCTTCTCTGTCAGGTTTCCAAATGTAGACCTTTCTGATCATTGAGTGAAATCTTTCGTTTAATTTAGTTGTGTTTTTATAATTGTTGCAGCATGGACATGTTTGAGGTAAAGTGCCTCTTTTCTGTTTTTTGCACCTGCTGATGTACCACAGGTGTTCGTTTTAGGCCCTAGTGAGGCTCATTATGGCCTGATATCTGTCTCTTGCAGCCCTGGATGCACTAGTGTATTTATTGCTTTGGAAATGAATCAGTTTGATTGATTGCTTTCATCACTGATAATGGCCCTTTTTCTCCTGGCCTGCCAGAGACGATGATGCTGCTGGCACTTTAGGGCCCTCTCGGTCATTATGTTCAGTGTACAAAATGTACAGCATTAAAGGATGATGTGCCTGCCTGTGATATGTGAAATATTTTATGTCTACACTCAGAGACACGAATCTCTGTTTAATTTCGTTCGTGACTTCTCCGGGTCAGGGACCACCTCTGACCTTCTTACAAAATAAATCCGAAATTGCATTTGTTAAGGGCCAAGCCAGGTAATTGTGTTGGCTTTCTGCATTTCTCCTTATAAGTAAACATGTCATATCACCTTTGCCTTCCGCCGAAAGAGAGGCACTAATTTTTGCTGCCTCATTTATTCCAGCCTTCTTAATATTCCCTTCCTCAGACATTGTTTTTGATAAAGCTCATTTCTATTCAGACTGCTGCTCACAGGGGACTGGATAAATGCAATGCTTAAATAGGGTGGTGAGGAAAAAAACAAAAGTAACGTTATTTAGAGTGTACATTTGAATGAGATGCCATACACCAATTAAGCCCATTCTGATGCAGGTGCGCCTGTGAGGAATGCATAAACGCGCTCTTTGGTGAACTTCTGTATGTAACTTTTTTGCATCGAACTTAAAACGTGCTGTCATGGGGACCAGGAATTGATTATGCTGCAGCCTGCCTCTGTGATATGTATGAGGAGCAGTTGGTTAGCATGCGCTGGCAGAAGTGTTGTCAAGCATTGTCAAGTTGCACACCTACACAGGTTGTTTTCTTTCCTGTGAAACGCATTTGTGAGATGCAGGTGGTGGTTGTTTGGTAGTGAGCTTATGTGTCACTTTTTCAGCCTCTAGGATTCAAATATTTTATGTGTAAATCTTGGTATGCTTTTCATGGCTAGGAAGCCTAGGACCAGTGAGCTTATATTGAGCCTTTTCATATTGAGCCATTCCCTGTCTGCCAAATGACTGCATGATTATATGCTGTTGCAATTTGTCTTCACGAATGTCAAGAAACACATAAACAGTTCAATCTGAACTGATTACATTACAAAATATCTTTCTACACTGTTGGCGAGTTGTTTTTTCTTGTTTGAAACATACGTCTTACTAATAACTTATTGCTAAGTATGCAGAAGTAAAGTGAATTCATTTAATATATATTTAATATATGTAAATTTAGCTTAGGCTTATGCATGTTAAGGTTTTTTTTTCATATTCATATTCTTTAAGAAACATATGAAGAGTTTGAACACCATTTTTTTTTTTAAACGAGTTACCGCCAAAATCAGTATTGTATCTGATCAGTATTAAAAATAAATTCTTAATTTTACGCAAAATCCAATATTCGCAGTGTAATTCTGTAATTTTTTTCTCCCTTTTGTCCCAAAACACAATAAACGCCACTCCTCCTTCTCTGCAGAATGCAATAAATCCGCTCAACAAATCACAGCGCACCATTCCACCCATTGTAAACAATAATGGTGGCACTTTGAATACACACAGAATCCTAGTTTTCCTCATCTACCTTGTACTTTGTGATCAACAAACAAACGAAAACAAAATAAGACTTTTGATGGCATTGATAAACCTGTGTTGGTTTTCTGTAGCGGGAAAGAAACGTAAGCCACTTGTTGAATCGGGCGACAGAAAAATGTTGGCTGTTGCTTGTTCTCATAAGACAGCATTAAGTTTCTGTCATGCTAACACATTGACCGCAGGGGATCTTATGAAAAACTTTCCATTATTTTACTCGAAGTTACAGAAAATCGAGAAGGAACAAACCATTTCACAGCCGATCTGAGAAAAATTCTCAGAGGTCCTCTGTGTTTTTCTCTGACGACCTCCGTAAAAATTCCAGAGCAATTTACATGTTTTTCGCCGAACTCAGAGGTCCTCTGAGAAATCCCGTCCGAATGCAAATGTCTGTGTTTGCCCGCAATATCTTTTGAAAACGCGGTTCATTTCGTGTTTTGGCCAACGTGATCTGCCGTAAGGTTTTACTAATGCGCGTATATTGTATTTCCTGTGTCTTGTTCATTCAGATATGAATGTTTTTCGCATTCGGCAAAATAAAATAATGAAATCAAGACGAGCTGTATATGTTAAGACTGGCCACTGTAATATCATTAACATTATAAGAAACTATTAATTAATTAATTAATGGTAATGTTAATTAATAAATATAATAAATTGTTATTAATCATTATTTCTTCATTTCGTTGGGTTTATTATACGCAGACAGTTATATAAAACACATAGGCTTGTTCTCACACGACAGCATCAAGCTTCTGTCATGCTAACACATTGACCCCAGGGGATCTTATGAAAAACTTTCCATTATTTTACTCAATGTCAACGAAAATCAAGCCGGACCTAAATTTTTTACAGCCGATCGCTGTCAAAAAAATTCAGCGACGACGTCCAAAGGATGACAGCAGCAATGTTCTTAATATGACAAAGTTAGTGTTTTGGTTAATGCCATTAATGTTTTTTTTGTCAGTGTATATCACTAGTCAACTAAATGAATATAACATCGCAAAGATGAATGCACATTTACAGTGTATACTGCTTTAATAGATTTATAGCATTTTGAAAAAAAAAACTTGTCCTGGATTTATTGCATTTTGTGGAAAAAATAATCAGTTTTTATAATAAATCTTTGAAAATCTAATTATGGATTTAAATTTTTAATGTTATTATAGCCTAAAGATGCTATGTGAATGTTTGTAACAGAAAATAGTGGTTTTCGTCTTGTCACTTTCTTGGTATAGAAAACACGTTTTTACCCAAATTGGTCAAAATGGATTTATTGCATTTTGGAACCAAACTCTTCATATTTACTTGCAAAGACAAGCTGAAATTAAAATTTAGGCACTAACAAATAAATAGTAAATAATAGATGACAGAAAGATTGCAAGTACTAGAAGGCTCTTATAGTTTAAACCTGTAAGCGTTGGTTTGAAAAGATATGTGTTTGTTTCTCCTCACTGCATATGGATTTCTGCTTGGTCTAAGGCTGAAATAGTGTTCTCCATCATCTCCAAATCGGGGCTTATAGCTTTTTATTTACACCTGAGATAGATTTGCTTTTAGCAGATAAATCTTTATTTATAGCCACTGCAGTGGATTCACAATTGCTGGAAAACAGAGCAGCTTTTGCACTCAAGACCAGTGGTGAGGGAAAGAGAGCAGGAGGCAGCCATCTTCCAGTGCCGAACCAGGATTCACCAGCATGCTTGCGCTGCATCAGACACTTATTATTCATGAGTGTATTTTCTCTTTGTTTTCCAGAAGCCCCAGGTAAAGATTCACCTGGACTATTCTACACAATGCTAAAGAAAATAGGATTTGGTTATAAAATGACTTTATGAATGCTGTGGTGTCATCAGCTTCCTGAGGAGATATCCTGATTGGTGACTGTTTAATCCCTCTTGGACATTTCATAAACTGATTAGTTTCTCTTATTTTCCCTCATAACAGAAGTCACTGCTTGATGATTCTTGTTTTCATTTTTACAAAAAGTTTGCAAGCAAAAGTCAAACATTTCAATAAGAACTTTATGATGAGCATTGCTTATCAAATTAGTAAGGAATAATTGACTTATATCCTTTGAATTATTCAAAAATAATGCACACCCAAGGCGTTAATGCACTGCAATTATTACGCTTATACTATGGTTACCACAGAAATTGCTAAGACATTGCTGTGGTGTTTATTTTAAGACATTTGACAGGATAGGTGTGCGTTTATCGAAAAATAATGCATACCCTTGAAATATTTCTCAACCAATCAGAATAAAGCATCCAACACCCTGTGGTATAAAACTAAATAATCAGAACTATTCTTTCCATATTAACTAAGCTCTAATGTAAACATTTGGTTTAATAGAGAATAAAGGTGCATAGACCAGAAATTCCCATCTGAATAAAGCATGAAAGAGGACTTAACACACTATTAATGGATGCAGTTTTTCATAAAAATAATTGGATAACAATTTGTTTCAAAAATCATGTGTCTCTGTATTTACAGTATTCCTGTTGATGCTTAATGAACTGAGTAGTATAATTGTACTCATGGTGGACACAACTCAAAGCTGGAATCAAACCCCCATCTCCCATACAAGTACCACTGCTTAATGCATCTGGAGCATGTGTGCTAAATACTAGACCAATAGCTTCATTGACCTTATTGGTTCCAAGCAAGCGTGAGAAAAAACTCACTATTAGGAAAAAGAGCAGGTCAATATCTTAAACTATCTGAGTCAGGCAAAGACTTGAGCCCCTGAGAGTCCCCGGTGGCAAATCCAGAAGACAAAAACAGGCCTTGTGTCCTCATCTTTCTTCTTTAATTGGGTGAATTAACGATGAAGATGCGGTTTGTGTCAGCAGCAGGTCAGCAAGAAGTTTCTCTGTTTTTCTGGCTTTCTCATTCATAATGGGGTGTTTCTTCAACCACAAGATCTTTTAGTTTTGTAAACTTTTAGAAAATGAACTTCATTAAAACAATATACTCCCACTTCTTGTCTACTAACAGTGTCCAACAATGGGTTTACATAAAAGAGAATTTTGCCATTTGTGTCCAATGGAAATGCTGACAGTAAACATTGAAACGGTTTATGTAGCACATTTTTGAAATCATATTTGTATACTTTGATTTCATTAAAGACCGACTGAAGTGCTGTGAAATGTGCAGCTGTGTTCTATGCGTTGGCATCGTTTCCACTGATACAGAAAGTTGCATGGGCGGGGCATACTGATTGGCCCCTCCCCCTTTCTTAAAATAGCCAGTAACTTTCAGTTTTCCTCACAGCTTAAAAATAAATATAAAGCTAAAGTGCAAAAAGATGTCATGAAAATCTATAAGTCTGATTAGAGGTAGTGAGAGACTGTGGGCTCTGTCATACACCCGGCGCAATGCAGTGCAATGCACAATGCAAGTGTCTTTTGCTAATTTCAACCCTGTGCAATGATCATTTTTACGTTTAGCACCACGTTGTTTAAATAGCAAATGGATTTGCGCCCAATTTTGCGCCCATGGGCGTTCTGGTCTGAAAACGAGGCACATTGTTCAGGCACATTGTTGGCGCGTTGCTATTTTGAGGCAACTAAAATAGACCACACCACTGACCAAGAAAAACCTGGTCTAAAGTCAATGGCGCAATATTGTTTTTGTTATTTAAAGTAATAACAAAAGTAAAGTAATACGTGCCTATAAACGGGAAGACAATGCTGGTTTGCTTATCACAAACATGGATGCGCAGCAGTACAAAAACACCTTTAAATATGAAAAATTAAAGGATTAAAATGTAAAAGATTATTATTGAGTCTCTTGGACATAAATGAGAACCGATTATAAAACGTTGACCTGTAGCCTGTTAAGTAATTAAATGGTTTGCTTTAAACAAATGCAAATATTTTTAAATGTTTTTTAAATGCTACCTCACGGATTTATTGTATATGATGATGCTGGCGTTGTCCGAGTGCTGAAACGGCTCTCCGCACATTTGTAAATTCTTAAATTTCTTAAAGTATTTTTAGAGTTCAAACCTTTTCTTGCATATATGCAAATTATTTTATGAGATTACCATTGCTATTACTTCTATGACTGAAAGAAAACGACTTTTAAAGGTTTTACTTAAAAAATATCAATTTCAATAAAAATGAAAAGAACAACATTATTTACATTAACATTATTCTTAAACTCTTCTTCTTCCTCCACTTAGTTTTTCAGTTTACAAATTCCGCTTTCTAAATTGGGATTAGGCATGGCGCCAGCACAACTTGCTTTTAAAGAGGATAAGAGCTGATACTCTCATTGGTTTATTGCACGTTACTCCCAAAACACACCCATTACTCAATAGGAGAATAGGAACAACCCTTTCAATTTTCTTGGACTACAACAAACACACAGATTGTGGGCAACATTTTACTTCCTGTGATTGCTGATGTAGACAAGAACGACATTATCATAATTCCTCCCGCTTCAGACTCACAGCCTGTAAGTTAACTCCTGTTAGCATTGCATTGTGAGTGAACCTTTCAAACATGGTAAGGAGCGTCACATTTCCGGCTGACGTCAGAGGTATTCAGACCATTCACAACGTACAGATTAGCTGACCAATCAGAGTTTTTCAAATCCGTGCATTTCAGGAAGGGGGTGAAATCTGGAGCTACAAAAATAATGTGTAGCCACAAACTACGCAAACACATTGTATTATACCAAATACACAAAATAAAGTTTTTTTTTAGCAATGAAATAGGTACTCTTTAATAGGAACAACCTCTGGGACATAAAAGTGCTTGTAACTGATGAACCACCCAATGTTTCAATTAAAGGCCCATTAGTGCAAAAGTGGCGGCTACTATACTCCACAATCAAATTCTGCTGACATTAAATCATCAGCACTTTTTTGGTCTCTGGAGTCAATGTTTACCTCTCTCTCCACTCCAAAGCTAAGCCATACTTGTGATCTTGGATTTTACTGCCTCTGGATGTTTGCACGAGAGCTATTTAAATGGTGAAAGACCCTTTGTGATTCCTTTATGATTTCATGGGGGACGCCAGGGGCTGAAACCGGAGCTGTGTTTTCATCCGTGCGTATTTGCGCAGGAACGCTGTGTCATGATGTCTCGGCTCACCCGGGGGCTGCGGGTGGGTTGGTAAAAATCCATGCGAGCACCTTCGTTCCTCTAACAATCACTTTCGTGTTCCCCATGCACATCTTATGAAGCCCCTTTCCTCAAAAGCGTTGAGTTTCTTCAATGCTCACTTTCAAAGGACAGGACTGAGTAGCAAAGTGTAGCATCTCTATTGAATGAAATCTTTCAGGGAATGGACGGAGTTGAGGCACGCAAAGCTTTTGTACCACGGTCGCCTTAAATCATTGTTATTAGAGAGTGACGGAAAGCTTGTTATTATATCTGAAATGGCAGTGTGCGGCGTTCCCCGCATATCCTTTCTGCAAGTCACTGCCTCCAGCAGAGCCGAGATAAGCGGTCTGTTTGACCGCCGGACTGAATAGGCGATGGCCTTCTGAAAGGATTTGCTCAGGGGGTGATTAAGTTGCTCCCTTCGCTCCACAGGGGTCATATTTTCCCGTCCTTATGTCCAGCTGTGCTGACAGACCTCTGAAAAAAGTCTTTTGGATCGCAGCATGCGGCCCGTCAGAACTAACAGAGTGAGCTTAAAGCCTTGAAATAACCACATTCAAAGCTTGATTGTTTTTCTTTCCTTAGCCTCGTGTAATATTAATTCTGCCTCTTTGTTAGCTAATCCTTAAAGACGTAGAGGGAAAATTGTAATACTTTTTTATTGCTTAGGGGATTTAATGAGGTTCTCGGTTGTAACGTTTAAGTATTACCTCGTCGCAGATGTTTCTCCCAGAAGTGCTTTGAAGAAATATAGGTGGACACAAATGAGAAAATGGTCGATATACAGTAAAAGTAAAAAGCTTGTATAGTATGGTATGGGGTTGGCATAATTAAGGTACTTTGCTATGAAGACTTTGAGTTCATATTTAAATCTTTGGCTTTTATACAGCATTTATGCATTTGACCGATGCTTTGAACCAGTGTGACTTATTTATAATGTATTCAAGGTAAAAACATTTTATCCCTTTTCACCCATGAACTTTTTCTTCAAATTTAAGCACATTGTTGAGAACTTCTGAAACAGTTAGCTGAAGCTCGTCTCAGTGCTGTCATCTGATATATTAAATAGCTTTAATATTTTCTTTCCAATGGGGACATTGCTAACATTTTTTAATCGTTCTTTCGTTTATTCACCTGACAGGTTGTAAAAGTAGTTGATTGTGCAGTCTGGTCATTTATGTTAATCTGTAGATCATCAAAAATAGATTGCACTCTTTTTCATTATGGCTCCCTCTTTCTGTCTGTTTGACTATCTCTCTCTCTCTCTCTCTCTCTCTCTCTCTCTCTCTCTCTCTCGTTGATTAAGAACAGTGTTTTGAGGGGGCACTTGACAGCACCCATCACGCTGTTGTTCTTCAAGTTTTAATGAGCACTTTAAACTCCCAGCGGATCCCAAATAAGCGGTTCCCAACGGTAATTACTCTTAACACTGCCATGAATATGCACACCGAAGCCCCAGCTGGGCCCAGCACTCTTTACATTCAAACATGGGCATTTAAACTCAAAGGTCTGACACTCTTTAACAATTATACTCTACATGAAATGGATGGGCAACTATGGCAAGAGGCAATATGTACTGTCCTATTTTTATACTGGTATTCTTTTATACTGGCATTTTATGCTGAAAATTCAAACTTTTGTTTCAAACTTGTATACATTTCTTTGTTATGCTGAACAGAAAGGAAGATATTTTGAGGCATTTTTGTAAACAAACTGTTTTTCAGCACAATTGACATCCATAGCATTTTTCTTCCCTACTATGGCAGCCAATGATGTTCTTGATTGCAAATGTCTTCCTTTGTGTTCAGCAGAACAAAGAAATGTAAATTGAGGGTGAGTAAATAATAACAGAATTTTCATTTTTGGGTAAACCATCCCTGGAAATAGACCCTGTTTTCAAAAGACTCAAGAAAGTATCAAAATTATTATTAACTACCATGGCAGTAAATTTGAACATTAAAATTAAATATACAAACAATTCCAGTATTGCAGATGTAACATTTGCAGTCAAAATTTGAAATATAAATTCTTAGAAAATACATTTATTGCTAATAAATTGAACCATTTGTTTATATTTTCAGTTTTACATAAGACTCTGAATATTGACAACAAGTTATATGTGCCAATTTTATTCATTTGTTACAGTGAAAATATTTAGAAACTTTTTGGAACAACATAAAGATTAAAAAATAATGTAAATTAAATCTTATTGTAGATGAGTTGCGTTATAAAAAATATCAGTCTTTACTATTTCAGATGATAGTAATATATGTATGTGATCAAAAAGGACAAAAGTTTTGGGGATATAATATACTTTGTAAGTACTCTGTGAACTAAAATCCACAAACCCAAAGCAATGAGTGTAACAATCTTAATGGGGTTTTTTTTGTGAAAAATTGTGAAACCCCAGTTGTCACTGTAACTATACCCTTTTAAAGGTCCCTATATTTATCAATAGTAACAGATATACATTAAGTACCAATATGTCAACCCTATATCACGAAATTACGTACCTATAGGCACGTATGGACCAACGTGACAATGTCACGTTTTGCCGCGTTTGAGAGTGAGCATGTCATGCTTTTCTGTTTGTGTCACTGTCACGTATTGGTAACTCAACTTTTTTGTCCTATTTTCAAACCATTGTCGCTTCGGTTTAGGGTTAGATTTGGTGCTTGCATTATGTATCATTTTAAGTATTGGTTTATAAAAAAAGATACATGACTTATTCTTTTATATTTTCTAAACTTTAACCAATTGTCGCCCGACGTTGGGGTTAGAGTTGGGTTTGGGTAGGGATGTCATTTTATGTAAATCTAACCCTAAATCGAAGCGACAATGGTAAGAAATTAGGGCAAAAAATTTGAGTAACCAATACGTGACGGTGACACAAACCGAAAAGCGTGACATGCTCACGCTCAAACGCGGCAAAACGTGACATTGTCACATTGGTCCATACGTACCTATATGTACGTAATTTCGTGATATTGGGTTGCAGTATGTACCTTTGAGATCTAAATATTATTTTACAATATTTATTTTATAACCATTTTATACATTTGAATTATTTAACGCTAAAGATAGGATCATGAGAAGAAAATTCACAAAATATGTTTTTAATAAACTTGCTTTAGCTACGTAACTAAAGACAAAATGGCATTAATAGGTTATTGCAGGTAGAAACATCAATTTCCTGCCTGCAGGAGAAGACAGATCTCTGTTCATTTTTCAGATGAGTGAACAAACATGAAGAGATGCTGTTTCGCAAAAATGTGTCAAAATGCTTGAAATAATAAGCAGAAATAACAACAGAGATTTCGACAGTTTCGTTTTTTCCTATTTCCGTAGGCCAGAAAATATTTCACACTTTTCAAACATATATTCAAATGAAGGAAATAATTCACCTCCAAATGAAAACTCTGTCATTATTTACTCACCCTTTTGTCAATCCAAACCCATAAGCTGTTATTTTGTTCGGATGCACAATTTTATAATGAGCAATAGGGGTTTGGAAGAACACAGGGGTGAAAAAAAATGACAGAATGACAGAACTTTGTGTGTAATTTAAGCAAATCAATTGGGTAATTAATATTTTTGTTTCAATGCGTTTGGGTTTACCCTTGAAACTGTTTTCCTTTCCTAAAAGTTATCCACACAAGTTGATCTACACAAGTTAATCCATACATAGGGTCAGTGGTGTAGTGGTGTCTGGAGAAGTGGGTATACTCTTAATTTATGCCCCCAGTAGAAGTGGGTATACTCTTAATTTATGTCCCCAGTAGAAGTGGGTATACCACATGCCATCAAATAAAGAGTTGGGTATACTCCGTATACCTGCGTATACCCTGCACTACACCACTGCATAGGGTAGGGAAGGGCCATTTGGTATCTTCAATTTTGGCCTGTGGGAGGAAACATGCAAACTCCTCAAAGAAAGGCCACGTGACCTAGCCGGGGCTCGAACCTGGGACCTTCTTGCTCTGAGCCACTGTGCCACCCTTCTCAACTTTATTATTACAAAACTACAGCCATGTTTTGTCTGGAGTGTATCTGGATACTACTTTCTGTGAAAATATAAGTGTATTCAAAAAGAACCTTGAAAAAAAACACCTTTGAAATTCCTTTCTAAAGGGTACAAACTCCTCTTTAATCACTCTATGTTACTGTTTTTATTTTAATCACAATGTGTGTGGAGCTGTGTGGATCTCAGCACCTGTGAATCATTAGCCAGGTCTTTCGTTCAGAATAACTCGAAAACAAAAGTTTTCTGTGCAATTCAAAGCTGCCATGAATTTCAGTGATCTCGCTCAGACATTGCAGAGAAAGGTTTTTGCAAGCTGATTGGAGCTTTGTATGTGTGGAGCATGCAGGAAGGGCAAGAACTGAGGCTTAGGATTTCTTGCTGACCTTTATTATATTTGTTGAAACCAATCTGTCTTTTTCCTTCTCTTTTTTTGTGTTGGATCTTCAGATACAAACGGGTCGAGTAGCGTTTCGCACAGCTGGAGGTTGCCGAAGAAACTTTTGCATGGGTTCATGTAAAGCTTTCAAACCCGCCAAATTCAGCACCGATCCGACAGTGGACTGCTCCTTAGGGATTCCAGACTCAATCGTATCCTTGCCTGTCACATCCAAATGCAAGCTCTTTATTCTATAGATCTGTAAATCAAAGTACAAGCAATTTATTGTTGCCAAGGAAACAGCCTTTAATTTTAGGCTGCTTATGTTTGAAATGCACTTTGTGTTGGCAGGGCGAGAAATCTGCGGGGTTTGCTGCGAATGATTTATTAAGCCGTAATGATGTGCATCACCAATTGTGTGCTTGTCTGGATTGTTTACAAGTAGTTTGACAGCATTGTTCTTTTCGAGACGTTGAGAGACAGCGCGAGTTGGACTGATGTTCTATTGGTAAGTTTTACTCCATTAAAAGCCGATTTAGAGTCTGTTAGTGCCAGGCGTCAAGATAAATTCCCTTTAATCTTGAAATAACAGAAATGCTTCCTGCAGTTCGCCTTGTCTCAGCTGCCAAAACGCTTCGTCTGAAAATTGAACTGATGCCCTGTTGTGATAAAGTGTGATAGAGATCGATTGATTGGCCATGTTAATGAATTTCATGCACTCTTTCATATACAAACAATCCATGCAGGAAATTACTGCCAACTTCATGGTTAAAATGACAGCTGGTGTTTCAAGTATTGCTGGCAAAAAGAAAGTCAAGGCAGAGACACTGTTGGCGGGCTTCTCAGAACGATCACGGCAGTAGCAATGTTATGTATAATCTTCATAGAAATAATTGAAGAGTTCAGAAGCAAAAAACGCTAAATGCCAAAAAAAAGAGATATTTACCCAAAGCAATCATCCCTTTCAAAATATGTTCATCAAATACTATCGCTTTGACTCCGCTTCATCCCGGCCTCAGGTCATTCAGAAATAGGCCTATCGCATTCAAACTCGCATGCATTTAGAGGGTTTTGCAACGAAAGACTATTAGTCTAATTTTGTTAAATACCAATGAAATGCCATTAAGAGAAATTACTGAGCCTAAACATAAGAGTCTGATAAAAATGCTCATTTACAAGAAAACATGTCAGACGCACTTAGGGTTGTTTTGTATAACTTTTTGATTACGGTCCTTAGTTATATACTGAGTCAATTAATTAACCTAACCATCTTCCAAACTGTACTGCAATGTATGATATTAAGCATCTCTATATATTTTATGCTTTATTTACATTCTCAGAATAACAGTACAAAAGCTGTTCCCTTTCAAAAGTACACATTAATTCAAAAAGTAGTGCATATTACTACCTTAAAAGTACATAAATGTACCTAAATTGCACAGATTCGGACCTTATAAGGAGGCCAGTGACCGTCCCAGTGACAGCTTCTGTATCATTTTTTATGGACTGGACTAAATGGACTGCATTTATATAGCGCTTTCATAGACCAATGCCCATCCAAAACACTTTACAATTTGCCTCACATTCACCAATTCACTCACACACCGACGACGGTGTCAGCTCGTCAGGAGCAGCCTGGGTTAGGTGTCTTGCTCAAGGACACCTCCACACTTGGTCAGGCAGAGCAGGGGATTGACCACCAACCTTCCGATTTGTAGACAACCAACATAAACCACTGAACCACTGCCGCCCCAACATGTTATGTATAATCTTCATAGAAATTATTGAAGAGTTCAGATGCAAAAGCCGCTAAATGCCACCTCCGTCAAAAAAGAGATAATGATATTTCCTGAAAGCTCTCGGCACTTATCCCTTTCAAAATACGTTCATCAAATATTATCGCTTTGACTCCACTTCATTCCGGCCTCAGGTCTTTCAGAAATAGGCCTATCCGATTGTTGGCAGTATTGTCACAACAATATATAACATTCTAACTCGCATGCACTTAGAGGGTTTTGCAGCGAAAGACTATTAGTCTAATTTTGTTAAATACCAATGAAATGACTAAAGTGACATTGGTGAAAATAAGGCATTTCAATTACTGACCAACCTTTTTAATTGCCATTAAGAGAAATTACTGAGCCAAAACATAAGAGTCTGATAAAAATGCTCATTTACAAGAAAACATGTCAGACGCACTTAGGGTTGTTTTGTATAACTTTTTGATTAGGGTCCTTAGTTATATACTGAGTCAATTAATTAACCTAACCATCTTCCAAACTGTACTGCAATGTATGAAATTAAGCATCTCTATATATTTTATGCTTTATTTACATTCTCAGAATAACAGTACAAACGCTGTTCCCTTTCAAAAGTACACATTAATTCCTTAATAGTGCATATTACTACCTTAAAAGTACATAAATATTCCTAAATTGTACAGATTCGGACCTTATAAGGAGGGCCGTGACCGTCCTAGTGACAGCTTCGGTACCATTTTTTATGGACTGGACTAAATGGACTACATTTATATAGCACTTTCATAGACCAATGGCCATCCAAAGCGCTTTACAATTTGCCTCACATTTACCAATTCACTCACACACCGACGGCGGTGTCAGCCATACAAGGCGCCCCCCAGTTCGTCGGGAGCAGCTGGGGTGAGGTGTCTTGCTCAAGGACACCTCGACACTTGGTCAGGTGGAACCGGGAATTGAACCACCAATCTACCGATTTGTAGACAACCTACATGAACCACTGACATACATGAACCATGTTCATACATGTTTTTTGTACAATCGCAAACATTAACTGTCCCATTGGTCTATTTTTGTGGTATAATAAACAGTATTGTGCAAAATCTTGGGGTTAGTTGCTTCATTCTTTCCTATTTGTATCTTGATGCAGCTTCTACAAAAGGCAAAGACAGACCCTGCACTGCCTGTTTTTTGTCGTGAATCTCGCTTTTTGCTATTTAATATTTTATTCTCCTTGTGTTTAGAGCATCTCTTTTACCTTTAATGTTTGCCTTCACCTCGCTTGTGCGCCTCCGTTCCTCGCAAGCGAAACATTTCAACCAATCCACTCGTTGTCTGCCTCAGAGCGCAGTTCCTCCTCTGAGAGGAAAGTTGTTGTTGGAAACTTTGATTTGAAGTTGTTTTTTGTTCTTTTTCGTTCGACTCCACCTGCTTTGACCCGTTGCTGTCCTTATATTTCGGAGTGAAGCTTTTAGCTGTCAAACGCTGAAGAGGGAATGCCTGATATCTCACGGATCACGTCTTCTGTCAGTGGAGTCCCTTCGATGAGACGGCCAACAGGAAAGGGACCGCTTTGTGTCAGTTTATGTTGTCAGGAAAAGTCGGGAGGGATCTTAAAGTTCCTGTTTGAAAGCTGCTCAGTGTCTGCCGTGCTGTCTGGTGCTTCTCTTCGACCCTCTCACCTCGTTCAGCTGACAGAGAGACATGACAGTGAGTATATCCTCAATAAGAGAAAAGCCAGAATGTCCTTTTTACACCTCACTTCACACACAGACACAAACATAAAAAGTTAGTAATAAAACTATCGCATCACACTGCTTTCAACTGAAATGGTGTTGGTTCTCGTGCCAGAGCTATAGTTCAGCAGGAACATGATGCATGTTGCATCGCAGCATTATTACACATTTTACAAGAACATTAGCCCCACCCCCAGGCCTCTGAAGTTAGCAGTTCATGGTTCAAGATCACCAGATGAAGCTGCAGAAACCCAAAGAAACTTCAGTGGTCACATTCCCATTTTCGTTCTTGTCTCCTCACAGCCCTGTTGCTTACATCTCATTCAGAAGTCCTCTGAGAGTAAAACAAACTCAGCTAGACAAACGCACCAGGTGTCCTAGTAGAAAGCAGCTGAACTGCCTCTGGCCAACATCAACTTTCTTCTAACTGAGAGCTCGCTGGAGATGCCATGTGCTGTGATTCGAAGGCTGTGTGGGGAAACAGAGACCTGTGAGTGGGACCTTCTGTTTGAAAACATCCACTTTCTTTTTACTTTATTGTGTTGCTGCCTTTGCTGAATGTCTTAACTTGGTCACCTGTATAGGATCCCATACCAAACTGTACTATATTTAATGTTTTTAAGCTGGTTACTGTGTTTTGGAACATGACAGTTGGTTTCTGTCAGAAAAAAACAATGTCACTGGGGCAGTACCCAGAGCCAACAACAGACCATAACTAACAGGGGGGCACGCGGCTTCCAACGGGGGGCACGCAATTAGCAACAATAACTTGCAAAAACAAGGCATTAAAACAGCAAATACAGTGCAAACACACACTCATACAACTGGTACAGACTGTTAGCTCATTTCCCATAAAAAAGTGCAGAAGATCACAAACTACTCAGTATTACCATGATCACGTCGCAATGCTGTTAACGGTCTATAGCCACACTTCACATATGTAAATTAAAACAACGCAAACTTACCTTTAAAAAAATCTGAAGGTGGCGTGTGCGAACATTAGACTTCCTTAAAACAGTGTCCTTCAGATTTGAAAATTCTGCCTCGACCTCTAATCTCCGAGTTTGAGCCAATTGGTGTTTGCATGAAGTCAGATGGAGCAGGCAGTGCTGGTTCGTTGTAAATGTTCTAATACCCATATTTTACACGATCCATAAAATGCTGCGAAAAAACACGTTGCTAGTATCAAGTCACATTATGCTAAAGACGTAAAGACGCATGAGACTCTGCAATACAACCACTCAGACTCAGAGAAACTGGTCTATTTTCATTAAAAACTATTTTCATATATCAACTATATTTTCCTCATTTGATTTCATTAAAAGTCATGAAACATTCAAATTTAAATTAATTTTAATTATTCTTGATATATTAAATTAATAAAAAAACTGTGTAGGGGGGCACAACAACACCCCCCACCCCCGGCCTTGACACCGGCCCTGGCGGTACCCTTTCAAACATACACTTTTGCACCTATAGAGTGCATCGCAGGACCTCAGAGATACATAATGGTACCAAAGAGTGCATATTTGCTCATACTGGTCTCAAATGTACTAAATGGTACATATTGGGACCTTTTTAATGGGTACTGCCCAATGACAAGTTGGGACAATTTTTGGACCATTTTTCTTTCTGACAGTATAGCCCATACTATTTCAAAAATATGAATTACTTGAATAATCTTTGAATGAGAACATAACCAATGTCTTTAATAATGGATGGCACCTTCACAAACTTATATACCGTAGTTCATCTTCAAAATAAAGGTAATTCCTTAGAGCACAACTTTTTGCTATTTCAGCATTTATTGATTATATCTGGAAGACATAATTCATATTGACATAGAACTCATTTGTATCCTTTTAATACACTGCTTGCCTAGGGGAGAGTATTGACCTGTGGTCCCCGAAGCACCTTTTAATATGATAATTGTTGATAAGGAGGGAGTTAATAGCTGGCCTAAGGTTATTCAGTCTACTAGTGCCACATATGTTTCAAAGCATATCATTAAGCTTGTGTTATTGAAACATTTGAGTATTTGATCTGTACGTCAGCACTGTTTTAGTCAAACAAGATCTAACATTTGCTTTTTAAAGCACAAACTCTATGGTAGATAAATGGTTATTTAAAAGAAGGCCTTTTCAGGCTGGTCAAAGTCAATTTGAGAAAAACAAGGTCAGGAAAAAATTCAATTTAAAATGTATAAAAAAGCTTTGCAATGCAAAACACTTCATCTGAACATGTTTACTAAAGATGTGCTTAATGTATATACTGTACTATAACACCAAAACCCCATTCACACAGCATGTTGATCCCAGAAAAATCTTCCAGGTACTGACTAGACGTTGTGTGTGTGTGGTTTTCAGGGACATGAATAGTGTATAATGATATATTTATCATGCTATAAACATGGTTTACTGGGACACGGGAAGTCATTGATTAAAGACAGCCAGCAGGTTTTTGTGATGGTTGGGGTTAGGGACTGGGGTAGGCCAATGTGCAACATGATCTCACAAAGTTCTGTGGGATAGTCACGGAGTTTTTTGCTTATTTTTCCGTGGTCCTGCCACGGACTGTCTTTTTCCGTGGCATTCTCACGGATTGGTTACTCAGCTGCTTTTTCGTATTTTCAAACCATTGTCGCTTCGGTTTAGGGTTAGATTTGGTGTTTGCGTTAGTATGTCACTTTAACTATTGGTTTATACTCTTTTTCTGATTTATTCTTTTATATTTTCTAAACTTTAAACAATTGTCGCCTGGCGTTGGGGTTAGAGTTGGGTTTGGGTAGGGATGTCATTTCTAACCCTAAACCGAAGCGAAAACGGCAAGAAAACAGGACAAAACAGTTGAGCAACCAATCCGCGAGAACGCCACGGAAAAAGACAGTCCATAGCAGGGCCACGGAAAAATGCGGAGATCCGTGAGAATGCCACGGGAAACTGAGCACAAAATTCCGTGACTATGCCACGGAAATTCGTGAGATCAGGTTGCAAATGTGCGTGTATGTGTTTGTGTGTGCGTGCGTGCATGTGTTTCAAACAGTATGTACACTTGTTTTCTTCTAGTTAGTGAAACCATAGTGACAGTTAAAATGGCACATCGTTCTTTCTGGGTAAAAGAGGCTGTTTACTAGAGTTGTAGACCGCAGCAAAATGTTGTCTCGACTCTATTGACACTACTTATATCCGTATGACCAGAAGCCCCTCTGTCGACTCACCCCCTGATCCCCCACCTGCCTCCTATATCACATCCTTTCCTTTTCTATTTATCCCTCTGCCTTTTTGTAATTATCTCTCTCTGAGACCCAGAGGCGGTGTCATAGGAAATCCCAACTTCCAATTTGGCGTGAGATTGCATTTTGACATGGCTCATATTATATGGTTTCAATTTCACACTGGGAATGAGGAGAGAGAGAGAGAGAGGGGGAAAGTTAGGGCTAGTAGAGTCTGTCTTGATCTGTGCCATGCTGCTGCAGGTGGGTAGGCATATTAAACTGCTTTTGTATTGATTTATATATTTATATTCCTTCTCTCTCCTCCATTACAGTTTGTAATGCAAAAAGAGATACACAGAGGTATACGGGGCAGAATGACCGAAATTATCCACAACAAATTTATATCTCTCTTCCTGTGCTTTGCGAGACCATCTCTTTTCCAGCAATTTGAATGAACAGACTGAGGCATTCGGCTCTGATATTTGCACACGTCTCTGCCTACGCATGCATTCGCCTGCTAAAGCTATGGGTGAACAGTGCATGTAGGCTGTCTTTCGGACGAGATGCTTGTGTGCTGGTGTTCTAACCAGAACTTTAGTCAGGCAACTTTATCAGCACTCACCAGCATTGCTGAAATATATGTTGGTCTAAAGTTAGCTTCTACAGCAGAACATTCAGTGCCTTGCTAAAGTATTTAGGTTGTATGTCAGTTGATATACAAATCCTGCATTAATTTAAAGTTCATTTTTTTATCTTAGCATTGCCATTGGCTGCGCTTTTAATTGTCAACTTGTGAGGTAACATTTGGATTAGTCAAAGGTTGTGTGTCTCCGTAGCCCGATTTGGAGCTGTTAGACGCTCTACTAAGGCAGAACGGGCTCTTGGCTCTTTCAGTCCATGATGGCCGATGGCTGTTGGCAGGTTTGGGTGGCATTTGTGGGGCAAAGCTGCTTGACTTGGCTCTTAGGGTTAATCCGAGGTTGATGGGAAGAGGGAGCAGATGGGGACGTTGAGTGCCCAACAAGTTCCCGTTTGCCAGAGTTGGCGGGGGTTTGCATGTCCTGCACAGTTAGACGCAACATCATGCTACAGGTTTTGAAGCACCCTGACTCCACTGGACACCGGAGGTTGATTGCATCACATTAGTGCAGCATCAGCTGATCTCAGTTCAGCTGAAATTCATTTTTACCTTTGAATCTTTACAACACATTGCCTATTTATTGGATTTAACCTTGACTACATAAAATAATGCTATAATAGCTGAATATACAATAGTATGTTTGAGCCTCAGAAGACACTTTCAAGACCAAACTTTGTTTATGATTATCGACTATCAGTACCCACAACTGAATTGTGCTTGCATTTGTGCTTAAAACTTGGCGTCTACCCAGTGAGGAAGTGGTTTAACTTTTTTATAATTTGAATGAAAAAACCTGCACCAGATCCCTTTACTTTAACCTTTAGTTGGTCACTCTGAGGAACTGTTGTCAAGAAGCTTTACCTGAAGCAGTGATTTCCACCAAGTTCCTGCTATGAGTTCTGCCTCCTGCAATTTCCTACGGCTGACTAAGTTTATCCAAGTTTTATGTCCTTTTTCTGTTTGCTGCTTCTTCGGGTTGACTATAAAACAAGAGATGTTTGAATGGCCATTACTGGGCTGAGGGAAATAGAGTATTTTTGTAGGGCAATGAGGGAGTTCATGTCCAAACAACCGGTCAGTGTCTACTTTTCTCCTGGTATCAGGTGGACAGATGGAGCTCTAGGTCTCGTTGGAGGTGTCTATACGGTAATTGGCTGCCATACGAATCTCTTTTAAGCCTGCAGAGGGGATCCAGAGAGGGATTTTAATGGGGAGGGTGAGTGGCTAGGTTTAACATATGGAAACTGATGGTGTTGAACTTCAGCCAAAAATCAAATTTTCTCTCGCCTTCCTGCAGAATATTCTGTTGTAGACTCTGCTGTATCTCTCACAGTGTAATTTTCTCGATTCTCACATTCTCCCGTAGGCAAGGTGGAGTTGTGTAATCTGTGTGTGTTGGGCTCTTGTCTAAGTCTCTTTCTCAAAAATAATTTGCTGGACTGTACCATGGGTGATGGTAGTACAATAGAGAAGTGAGAAGTGAGCTCGGGAACTTGTTTTGATTGGATGGGCAATTAATATATTGTACTCACTGTAGAAAATTGCATTTACAGTATAATGTTATTTATGCACTGTTTGTGCCTTGTTTTAGCTGTAGTTACAGTTAGATTATAGTTGTGCTTTTTCAACGCTATATCTCATAGCAATTCATACATATTTTACGAGGTGGCTAATACAGGGCAGTTGTAGCCTAGTGGTAATTGGGCTTGTAACCTGTGAGTTGCCGGTTTGAGGCTCACGACTGGCGGGTTGTGACTGTGGTGCCCTTGAGCAAGGCACCTTAACCCCAATTGCTCCCTGGGTGCTGCAGTGATAGCTACCCACTGCTCCGGGTGTGTGTGTGTGGGGGGGGGGTTTATGACTTGGAGTGTGTGTGTTCACTATTCACTGGATGGGTTAAATGCAGAGGTCACATTTCAAGTATGGGTTTCCATATATTGGCAAATATGTCACTTCCATATTAATTAATACCACCACTTTGTACATTTTTGTATGATTTGCCTTGACCCCTGTGACGTTGGGGTTAGGGGTGGGGTTTCGTTATTGGGTTTTTTTTGTATGATAATTGTACGTTTTTGCACGTTTAACTTTGTACGAATTCATACGAATTAGCCGACTTGTAAAATATGTATGAATTCTCGTGAGATGAGTTTTTTTAATTGGTTTTTGTTACTACTAAGCACATTTTCATAACTCCAATCTTGAATATGTCTGGATAAAATAATAAAAATATAATAATGGAAAATAACATGCTTTTGTTTAGTTACAATGTTATCACAATTAAGTAAACATGCATTATGAAAATAAGGCAGATGTTGCTTTAATAAGTTTAAATTGCATAGCTGTGTAACCAATGCTCATTGTAATTTGTACGTATTTTAAGAGGTGGCTATTTTTCATATTAATTACCATTTGTATTAACTCGTACAACCAAATTTTACGATTTGCCTTTGCCCCTGTGACTTTAAGATTTAGGGGTGGGTTTTCGTTATTGTTTATGATAAACGTACGTTTTTGCATGATTAACTTATGTACAAGTTTATATAAATTAGCCAACTTGTCAAAGATGAATTTCTGTGAGATCAACCTTTCTTCATGTTCATCTGTTTACACTTCATTTACTTGTCGCATTTAATCCAGCCAGGTACACTAAAAAAAAGATGATAAATATCATTAAAAGCTCTTAATTATAGGGGAACAATTTTTTGTGGTCACCTATGAAAAACCATCTGGGGCTAATATAGCACCACTATAGCACCAGATAAGGTTCTATATAACACAATATGGTTCTACACAGGTACTGCATAGGTGCTATATGGCACTTAAAATGGTTCCCCTATGATTACGGGCCAGTGAACCACTTTTAATGCTATTTAGCACTAAAGAGTGTAGGATTTTATCGCAGATATAAATATGCAAATGCACTCACATAACAAACCCTGTTACAGCATGTTATTTCTTGAAACACCGCCATAGTTTACTTTTAGATGCATTATGGGAGAAAAAAATTTGAATTATCATGAAATCATCTCAGCATCTCATTGACAATCAGTACGTGTCTCCATAGACCTGATTTAGTCTACAACTCCAAACAGGTGGCTAAACAAGAGATCAGCATACATTACGTCAGCACTATTGAACACATACATATGCACACGCTCATGGGTGCAAGCGAACACTTTCAATGTTTTATGAGATTCTCTTTCATGGTCTTTGTAATCAATGTTGCCAATTGATTTCCCAAAGCCCACCTTATGTTTGGTTGCAAATACCGTATATTAAAACCCCCCTATAAACATTAGTCAAAATCAACTCTGTGTTTTTCCACCAAGACCAACAACCCCGAACCTCATTTATTCAGACATGAATATTTTAGCGCCCTGTGTAGTGATATTGCATTTTAAAAACATCAGGAACACTAGATGCTCAAAGACTTTTAGCAGTCAAACATGATCAATACCGAGTCCCGGGTGACCCACAGATCTCCAAGCAAGCTCTCCAGCAAGGCCATGTTTAATTCTCTGTGTGGATACATTCATTTTTTGTGTGCTTCTGTTTGTTGAGAGATACCTCAGTGGATGCAGACAGCTGGTTCAGGGGTATATTCGTCATCTCGGGGGAAATCAAAAAACTGTTAACTGGAGTCTGAAGGAAGCGAGGAGAAACGTCGGGATTTCTAGGGTCCTTTTCACACTGAAGGTGTGTGGGAACCGAAAGATGTATGTGTGTGTGTGTACAGAGTGGGTGAAATCTAAACAACTTAAACCCTTCATATATATGGTCTACACACACATTTCCAGATCTATAGCCGGGAGCTCTGGGTCAGTGTATTAAAAGGCTGCCCTCATGTAAAGTTAAAGCACACTTTTTAATGTGATTTAATTATGGCTGCGTCCGAAATAGCTCCCTATACCCTTAAATAGGGCACTATTTAAGTAAACATCCATTTTTAGTGATGTAAAGTAAACCTTAGCTGGGTTTTCACAGACAAGGTCGTGTTCATGTTTTACACACCGGCATATGAGGACACTGTAGTGTGACCATCATCTGTTAACACTCAGGGTCATTTACTCTTTGTCACATAAGATGTGACCGGCTGAGCTCAGACAGAAGGTGTTAGGGCAGTTCAGCGGCAGGAGAGCTTTGATAGGAATAAAATATAATTAAAGCTTTGATGCCACGTCCAAGATGAAACGTGTCTATCTGAACTTTACTCCCTCACTAAATAGAGACGAGATTGTTCGTTCGCTCTAAATTAAACTCATGCTAATCCATAAACGTCTCCGTCTGGCATGCTCTACGTGTACCTGCCACATGTAGCTTCTGTAATTATACGACACACAGGCACAATACATTAACTCTGTATGGAGCATAAGAGTTTTTGACCATCTGGGCTTCTGAAATATATTTATTATCTATTTACTAAGCAGTTCAGAAAATGATTCATGCCAATTAAACAGCTATGACATGAGTCACAAGATTATAAAAGCAAACAATATTTGAGCTATTAAAAAATAAATAAGCTACCATGTCTGTACCCAGTCTGTTCCATTAAGCTCTGCAGCTTTGAGCTGTTTCAATGTATTTTATTATCAGAAAACACATCTAGTTTAATAAAGTTTTAAAAGTTCTCATGTTAGGTGGAAAGTTAGCTAACATGACCTAGCTAGCTTTTGCAGTGAGGATTGCTGTAATTCCCGTTTCCATGGTAACTGCATCTTCTGCTGTTTGTTTTGAGCTAATTAGCTTAACCTAAATGTCATGTGACTAATGCACTTAATATACTCATAAAGGAATGCAGGGTGTGAAATTGTACCTTCACAAAATATATATATATATATATATATGAAAAACATTTTATAGCTTGACTTTTCTGTCATGGTTTAATCATCTCCGAGCTTATCACTAAAGATCAGTTTCACTATGGAGATTTTAAAATGATGCTCTTACTTCCGAACGCTCACAGTTAAACTGTTTTTCTCCTGCTCTTCACAATCAGTCACTAAGTCAGTCACTTTTTCCAATCTTTTCTCTCTCTCTTGGTCTTTCTCAGTGTCACGGTGTTATTTCTCCTGTCAGTAAATCTCCGGTATGTTCTTAGCTTGGTAATAGTCTGTGCAAAGCTGAGCAGAACAACTTAAGGATGTATCGTCCCGCCCTGATGTCTCTCCAGAGCAGCTATCGATCTGTGACAATCTCCGAGGTGCCCCCCGAGAGATTGAAAGCAATGATGGACCTTCTTAAAGTGCTTTGTTTTCTTCTGCTTCTTTCCCCCTATCTGTCAGCTCTCATCACCAAACACCTGTCCACCAGGTGTGTGTGTGTGTTAGGTGGGGATGTATAGAGCGAAGAATCTTTAAATACATTCGGCTGTTAAGGGAAGGGATCGTTTGGAGCCTGCCAATTACAAGGGTTCCATTAAAAATTTGTACATTCTAACATATAGTGATGTAAACAAAGGACTATCTAGGGTGGCCATTCCTGCCAGTTCCGCCGGACACATCCCGAACATGTTTTTGGGTTCGTTCTCCGGAAGTTGCGTTGGTCGACCGCATACGTCATCAAGGTTTAATATTTCTGGTTTCATTTCAGAAAAGCAACCGTTACATTTCAAGGTAAGAATTAAACTACAATGATTGTATGTCTTAAAAGAAATAAATCTTAATTTTCTAATGTATTTTAACTGAAATGTGAGAACTTCGATGACGTATGCGGTCGAGCAACGCGACTTCCGGAGAACGAACCCGAAAACATGTTCGGGACGTGTCCGGCGGAACTGGCATGAATGGCCACCCTAGGACTATCTATAGTACAACTGATTTCATTTTTAAATTTCAATTACTGATGAAGTTTCCTTACTATAAATTAACACGAAATAAATAATAAGCAATAATTTTACTCTAGGTATGCGGTCAGCTTTAGGCTTGACTCAGGGAAAAGGACCCCCCTGCCTTGCATAGGCCCGTGGGTTGCGCCACTCAAACATCTAGGCAATCTCATGAGTGGGGATGGGACACAAGCTCAGGTTTGATCACCCTGTAGCTGGCCACCTTTGATGAGGGTGTCTAGTGTTGAAAGGCCGAAACACCCCCTGATTCAAAGGAACACTACTGATGATGTGCCCCAGTTTACAGCTTTCCCACGACTGAGATACAGCTCTCACGCCACTCTCAACATTAAGGCAAACCTCATGTGCATATCACCCATTGGCACAAAGGACAGTTTACCATCATGTCCTGTGTTTTATAATTCTGAGTATCTGGACTTGTCCAGTGACCGCTGTGAAAGAACAGCTGACAACATAGGAAAGTCTGTGTGACAGCTTGGAGAGACAGCTGACTGGAGGGAATAGTCCCCACTGGGGCTGTCATGGGCTAGCTACCCATGGCGGCAGTCTCCAATGCTATTTCAGCTTATTGGAGACACCCGCCAAATGCTACAGAAAGTGAACAAAGGAACATACCCCTAGAGCCTGCGAGAGCGGGGGCGCAAGATGGCTCGATGACTGATAATATGGTTACAGACCCAGGAATGGATATGACTACGAGCAAGAACTTGGCACATGAGACAACCACAACAGCAGCAGGACACTCACTGCAAGTGTGCACCTGTGGCTGGGCAAAAATGACATCATTCAGGGGGTTGAGGACCCACCAGGGAAGGAGAGGGTGCTTGAGAGAGCAGAGACAAGGGCCTCGCATTGACCAGTACTTCTTACGAAGCAACCAGTCAAGTCAGTCGATTGAAGCACAGCGACGGGAAAAAAACCATAGTTCGCAGAGCATCAGTACTCTTGTAACTGAAGAGAACACAAGCACAGAAAGATTGGTGGAGGAACCCACCCAACCACAGAGACCTCCTAAGGAGGAAAAGATCAAAGGGCACAGACCGTGTGTGAAATGGCCTAAAGCTGTTGAGAAGAGAGAGTGGGAGATAATCAACAATGACCTGGCGAAAATCCTGGAGCAACAGGTGGGCACAGCAGAGAAAAAGCTGGAAAGGATGGGTGACATTATCTATCATTATGGAGAAGAGTGCTTTGGAGTGAAGATAAGGAGAAACTACAAAAAATCAACACCAGCCAAATCCAGGAGGCAGCAAGAGATCGATAGGCTGGTTAAGGAGAGAAGGCAGCTGAGGAAGCAGTGGAAGAAGGCCTCTGATGCAGAGAAAGAGGGGCTCATGCTACTCCAGGGGGACATTAAGTGTCGATTGGCAACCTTGCGAAGAGCAGAGAACTTAAGGAAACGTCGTAGGAAGAAGGAACACACAAGAACAAGGTTCTATAAAAACCCCTTCAAGTTCATCAAAGACCTCTTTGCTAAGGAAAAAAGCGGAATCCTGAAAATTCCAAAGCAGGAATTGGAAGAATATCTGAGAGAAATGCATCATGACATGAAAAGGCATGGACAGTTAGTTATCCCACATGATATACCACCTATTAAACCTCCTGAATACAATCTGGAATCTTGCCCTCCAAAATGGAAGGAAGTGGAGAGTACAGTACGTCGTGCAAGATCAGCATCAGCCCCTGGGCCAAATGGAGTACCGTATAAGCTCTACAAGAATGCACCAGATGTACTACGCTATCTTTGGAGGCTAATTGGGATAGTGTGGCAGAAAGGAACAATACCCAAGGCGTGGCGAAGGGCCGGGGGAGTGTTAATTCCTAAGGAGAAGGATGCGACTGATATAAGTCAATTCCGGCCAATCTGCCTTCTTAATGTTGAGGGGAAAATCTTTTTTAGTGTGATAGCACGGAGGTTATCCACTTACCTGGAGAAGAATGGGTACATTGATACATCAGTACAGAAGGCTGGCATTCCTGGGTATGCTGGTTGCTTAGAGCATACCAGTATGATCTGGCATCAGATTCAAGCAGCGAAGAAAGACAAAAGAGACATCCATGTCGTCTTCCTTGACTTGGCCAATGCCTTTGGAGCAGTTCCCCATAACCTCCTTTGGGAATCCTTTAACTTCTTTCAAGTTCCATCATCAGTCACTAGGCTAGTAAAAGCCTATTATGAAGACCTGCAACTGTGCTTCACAACAGCTGACTTTACAATCTCATGGCAGTGCTTAGAGCAAGGCATAATGGCAGGCTGTACAATCTCACCCCTGCCTTTCACAATGGCCATGGAGGTAATCATCAGGGCATCAAGATGGGTAGTGGGGGGGAGCGGATTAAGAACGGGATCCGCCTTCCACCTATCCGAGCATACATGGATGGCATGACCATTTTGACTACTACTGCAGCATGTACCAGGAGGTTACTGGGAAAACTGCAGGAGAACATCAAGTGGGCCCGGATGAAAATCAAGCCGAACAAGTCACGAAGCATCTCAATAGTCAAGGGACAGCTTAAAAACGTGAAGTTTTGCATTGGTGACGACCCAATACCAACAGTGGCTGAGCAACCTGTCAAAAGCCTGGGGAGATGGTTCGACGCAAGTCTCAGGGACAAAAACCAAGTGCAGCAAGTAAGGCAGGACATCACTAACAGTCTTGAGAACATTAACAGGACCCTACTGCCAGGGAAGCTCAAGCTCTGGTGCCTGCAATTTGGACTTCTCCCTCGAGTAATGTGGCCACTTACTATATACGAGGTTCCAATAACAACTGTGGAGAAGATGGAACGAACCATGACTTCTTATGTGAAGAAATGGTTAGGACTCCCACGATGTCTGACTAACATCAGTCTTTATGGTAAAGGGATCGTTGAGCTGCCAATTACAAGCCTCACAGAAGAATTCAAGTGCTGTAAAGTAAGACTCCAGATGATTCAAAGGAACACTACTGATGATGTGCCCCAGTTTACAGCTTTCCCACGACTGAGATACAGCTCTCACGCCACTCTCAACATTAAGGCAAACCTCATGTGCATATCACCCATTGGCACAAAGGACAGTTTACCATCATGTCCTGTGTTTTATAATTCTTATGTAGCTGTAACAATATACCAGCTTAGATAAGTGAAGCTCTGTTTATTTAGCTGCAAACTTAACAGGATTTTAATAGGATGGCTTCCTGGACAGGATTTAGATTAAGGGGCGGTTTCCCAGACATGACTTATCCTAGTCCCAGACTAAAATGCATTCATTTTGTTTGAGCTGTCTTAATTTAGAAACACCATATCTTAACATAGATCAGTGCCATTGTTTTGTCTCTAGATTCACACACCAGTATTGTTTTTTGTAAGGTTTGTTTGTAAAACTACTTAAATGTCCTAATATAACTAAGGCCTAGTCTTGGATTCATTTAAACCTTGTGGGGTGGTTTTCTGGACAGAGATTAGCTTAAGCCAGGACTAGGCCTTAGTTTAATCGGGAAATATAACTAGTTTTAACAAACATGCATGACTAAAAACATTACTTGTGTGCATTTTGAGGCAAAACAAAGGACACTGATGTATTTTAAGATATGTCAGTGCAAGTTGTTTTCAGTTTGGACAGCTCTTAATTGTTTTAGTCTAGGACTAGACAATAAAGTAGATTTGAAAACATACCTTGCAAAAACGTTAATGTGTGCATCTTGAGAAAAAATATTGGCATAAATTGCTTAGGGCAGCACAAATAAGCATTTTAGTCTTGGACTAGACTTATACCTTGTTCACACTGTCAGTCCAAAATCTGATTTTGGTGCATAACAGATTTGACAAACTCTAAGGGGCGGTTTCCCGGACAGGGATTAGACTAGTCCTAGACTTAAACACTTTTAAGAGCTCTTCAAACTAAAAACAACTTGCACTTGCATATCTTAAAATACATCAGTGCCCTTTGTTTTACCTCAAAATGCACACAGGTAATGTTTTAGAAAGGCATGTTTGTTAAAACTAGTTATATTTCCAAATTAAACTAAGGCCTTGTCCTGGATTAAGCTAATCCTGGTCCGGGAAACCGCTCCAAAAAGTCCATATTGTGTATCACAACTTTGCAGATCCGATCTTTGCGTCCTGGAGCATTCTGCTGCTTCTGGGTTATTTGCTCTGTTTCTATGGCAATGACGTCGCACTGGCAGGACAATTAGCGACGTCTGACGTGTTTACGTTTTACATGACGTGATAGCATGACATAACTGAAAAGCCACACAAATGCAATAAGTCTGAATTGGATTTCCAGAAATGCGATGTGAAAAGGATTTCAAACCAGCTCTGGATGTAGAAAAAACGTATTTCATGTGTTTTTTGCCCGGATTTGGACTGACAGTGTGAACAAGGTATTAAGGCCTATCCGGGACCCTCCCCCAAACACGCGTTCCTGTGACTCAGGTGGTAGAGAACTGCATTTACAATGCAACGGTCATGAGTTTGGTATCCAAGGTAATAAACACAGGTGATAAAGATCTGCCATGCCTAATACATAAATGTAAATTATTCTTTTATTTTGACATTTCATTTGTGCTTTTATTTTGAAGTTTTTAGTATTTAATGCAGTCTTGTTTCCTTTCCTAATTGTGTTAATTAGTTTTGTTATTTTGCTTTTTTGCTATTTGTTTCATTGACCTTTCTTCCGGATTGTTTTTCCTCTATAGAAATTCATCTGGAAATTTGGTAAGTCAAGGATAGTTATGTTCATGATATACTGTGAAGTATGTTATGGTTTGTAGTTGGCACATTTTAGTTAGTGTAAATTTAATTGGCTCTCCCCAACTATCCTCAGAGAGCTTTATAATAAATCTTGATTTGTAAAGGAATGTGTGCGCCCAGCCAGCACTGCAGCAAGAACAAATTTGGTTTTTATTCATGGTTGTAGTTGGGTATATGTTGTGTGCTAGTATTGAACAGTGTTGGGGGTAACGCATTACAATTAATGTGCATTACGTAATAATATTACTTTTCTGAAGTAACAAGTAAAGTAACCCATTACTTTATAAATGTACACATTAATTTTTAAGTTACTTTTTAAAATAAGTAATGCAAGTGACTTTTCAGTTCAATTTATTATATTTAAAGAAATAATGCACTGAATTAAACTGAACATAGTCATGTAGAATTACGCACTCTATGCGTGCGTGCATGCATTAGCAGGAACATTTTTAGTTTGAAACGGAGATGGCAGGCCAGAGCTTGACATTTTTACGATAGAAATATGCATTTTTTTAACCCTTGTGTGGTGTTCGGGTCTGTGGGACCCGTTTTTAATGTTTACTAAAAGAAAAATTATGCAATTAATTGTTGTTTCAACCTCAGATTCATTGGCCTTGGCTCATTTTCTATAAAGAACATAAAAATAAACAACTTTATAATGACTGTACACCCCCCCTACACATTTATATTACATGTGTGGTGTTCGGGTCCACTGGACCCGGAGGTAATGAGAGAGTGAAAATTGAATGTGCTATGTAACTTCACTTTATTTTTCTCCTATCTGGGACTCCTGTGAGTGCATGAGTGTGTTTGTATATATTTCTGTACATATGTGATGGATGCATGTCGGAGTTTTGGCCTTCGGCACTTGCTGTAACAGCGCAAGGATACAACATGTTATATATCAAGAATGAACACTTGTCTGCCCCCACTGTCCCAAACACTTTACCTTTTGTCTAACAGGAACCATTCTACATTTTACCATTATATCCCTTACAAAAAATAACAATGGTTGTATTATAGTAAAAGTGTAGTAATCATGGTAAACTGGTGTATTGATTACTATTTGTAAAACCATGAGTTACCACAAAACCTATGGTGTGTGTGTTTGTGTGTGTATGAGTGTGTGAGAGAGAGTGAGAAATAGGGAAAGTAAAATTTCATATCCAAGCATTTTCATCATTTTAGGTTGTAGCCAAAAGCAACACATTGTACTGCATTGTGAGTGGACATAAGATGGACAGGAAGACACAGTATACGTCTATAAAAATGCAAGAAATGCATATGCAACACAGCTACACAATTATCGCCACCAACTGGGCTGGAGTGTCTATTATTCAAGCTCTCAATGGAAGAATATACAGGTGTGAGGCATTTGGAAAAATAGGTCCACTAGTTTACAATAAATGCTAAAACACCTGTTGGAAAGCATCGTTTGCAGCGATTTTTGTGTGAGCATATCAGTGAACACCCCCTGACCACTCGGTGAGTTTCACGTCTTTGTAAACGAAAGTTTAATGCATTTTAGGAAGGATTGTTCCAGTGCACCTATACACCCATTGTAGAGGTGAGAGTTGAAACAACAAACACCCGAAAATTCTCGGGGCAGCCGCATATGTCGAAATTTCAGTCAAAACCATTCTATATCATCATAACCAATCTGAAAACAGGGCCCGAACTTGTCCTTTAAGAGCTTGTTTTGGTACTGGATGCTGGTTGACTATCACCTTTTTTAAAGCCTGTCATATGGCACAGATTAGCACGCAATTTTAGTCATCCCCACATATTTCACCTTTAAAAATGCAGGAAGATTTAACCCATTTGTGCCGGTGCACGCAGCATCAGGCGCAAGCGGTGCATGCCTTTTGTCCCGATGTAGTTAATAAAGAGTGCTCCATCATAACACCTATGTCAAGACAACATCAGCCATAAACCCGCGTGTTTACTAGAAAGTAAAAAAAACATTCTTGCAAAGGCAGAGCTCCCTGTTTGTGTTAAATCAGTTAGGGTGGATGCTTTTCAGCTGTCAAAGAGAGAGGGTTGAGTAATGGACCCTGGCATGTGTTGCCCATCAGAGCCGGTTTTACCCTGTAGAGGGTCAGCAGAGAATCATACATCACACCAGTCATCATCGACTGATAGCTGTTTCCAACAACCACTGACTGAGTTTCCACTTTTAATACACACTAACATACACACAGGTGCATCTGTCTCCTGATCTTTTTATCTAAAAAGATTGATATATCCAATGCTCGGCTCATAGACGTGTACACCTCACTTCAGATATTCCTTCGGTGCATCCAAGCGAAAAAAGTTGCATTGTTTTGCTGGAGGATTTTTGGTGGTTGTTCTTTTTTAGGATATGAAGGTCGTTGTTTTGATATGTGCATGATAAGAATTCCCCACTGACTTCTGTAAGTCTTTTAGGGACTTTACTTATAAAGATGTGCAACAAAAATATATTTTCATATTTCACTGGTTAATTGCATATTATCTTAGTCATCACACCTACACACTTACAGAATACTGTGATGTTTAAGCTCTTGATCCTCTATTGTGTTTGCACATCACTATCCTGCGGTCAAAATGTAGCCCTTTACTTGATACAAAAAATGAACAAATCTTTTATTGTCAAATGCACCTTACATTTATCTTTTTCAGAGGTTAACGTATAAAAAGTTTCTCTTTTGCGTAGGAGGTAGTGTGCAGTACAAGTTAAAGCAGGAGGGAATATTTGCATGGCCGACAGACGCTCAGACAAGCTTGTGGCCTTCCCGTGGCTCTCAACTATTTATTATCTGTAGCCATTAGCATCTCTGAAGCATCCCGCGCTTATGGCGACCCCTCTTCCGCGTTGGTAATGACACTCGAAAACCGTCTCCTCTAAAGTGGCCCGCCACATTAAACAGCCAATTTAATCTGAGGCGATTCAACAATTGCTTCACCCTCTTGATGTCTTCGTTTTGCTGAAGAACCGTTTGAAACCGGCTTTGATATGGGACGGCCCTCATACGCTGACAATGACACGTACTTTGCTTTGATATCTGTTCACGGCCGTGGTCAATGACATCATGCTGATAATCAAGTTTTTGCGGAGATGAATTGCCGTCACAATGGCGTCTGACATTTACTGTATAGCGGTTGCTGAATGATTAAAGGCAGGAATGATTACTTTTTGCATTTTGGAAATGATACTATTTTGGGTGAGATAACAATGTTTTATCTTTTTATATTTCACTTCTGTGTTTCTGGGTGTCTGTATGTCTATATTTGCCATTACTCTCTCTGGAAATGAAAGAGGAAATATTGCAATATTAAAATTGTTTTATTAAAATTATATTGTATTCCCTAAATGTTCAAGATCCAGACTTTTGGTTTAGGCTCAGAAGTTTGTCTCCATTGTATTCCCCGAGCGTTCAATCAAGATAAATATTTGATTTGCGTTGCATCAGGATCTTTGTGGTAACCCAGATGCTCAGTGCCTAGAACCTTCCAGCAAAATTTCTCACCCAAAATATGTTTCCTCGCATTAAGCATCCGGGTGAGTGATGAAATCTACCGAAACACAGCAAAAACACACTTGCGAATCATGTTGAAATGATACGAGCTGAGCAGAACAGAACAAACCTGTCTCTGAGGAGCAATCGGTAACCCTTTGCTCAGCAGGCAGAAGAAATTGATCTTTGGTCTTTTCTGAGAAAAACTTACAATTTATCAAAGAATCTTTATGAGGTGCTTTTGGTACAACTGACATGAAACGAAGTACCAATTGTGTATGTTTTCATTGCTGTACATACTGTGGGGGCATTTTTTTATTCTTTAAAAAGGCTACAGTATCAGGGCTGATGCAATATTTTACAGTATAGGTTTGGTACCTTGCTCTTGGCCACAAAAGTTATTGTTCATAGCTCAGTGAATTAGTGTTCTTAGGTCCAGTTTTTCCTGATCCCATTTTTCAAACTTTAGTTAGTGTGTAATGTTGCTGTTAGAGCATAAATAATACCTGCAAAATGATAAAGCTCAAAGTTCACTGTCAAGCGATACATTTTCCTTAACAGAATTCCCCTTTTAAAACATACAGTGAATGCCGGTTGAAGATGTCACAATAAAAGTCTTTTAAAAGATTTTTAAATTGGTTAGGATTTAGATCTTTTATACACTTATTTAAACGAGTTTAACTTCAGATTTTGATACACTTCTTTCAGCTGTTGTGGATTAAAGCAAAGAGCCCCGCAAAGCAGTGGGTTAACAGTGCATTTTATAACAGCTAAGGGGTGTTGTTATGCACGACGCGAAGCCTTAGCTGTTATAAAATGCACTGTAACACCACTGCTTCACGGGGCTTATTGCTTTTATAAAACGGTTACTTTATATGCATAGCAGGAATAAAACATAAAATAAAACACAAATAAGTGGTAATTATACGCACAACCGGCGCAACGTCATAGAATGTCTCTGAACAGGTTCACGCCCACTTTTGGGGGAAATCGCACTAGACGTTCCATTGGCTTCCATTCAAAATAGCGGAACAAAGCAACCTTCGTACACAGCCGGCAGGCGTAAATAACTTATGAAATCACTCAGATTAAACATGTTGAGTATTTATCTGTCCATCCTGCCTGCCATAGAGCGCGAAAGATAAATCAACATACCCAACCTGGTCAATATAAAAACATGTCTCCTCCATTCTCCCAGCATCAAATCTGTGTAACAACGCTCCCTATTGGCCAGAGGTGTCTTACCCGGACATTTACTCGTACCTCATCGAGTCAACAGGGAAGCAAGTGAATGATTTTACTTCGTATTTGAAAGTTACTTCGTATTTATTTATTATGTCTTTATATTTAGAGTAATGAGTGCACTTTTCCGTCCAGCCATACAACTAACTGGCTTAGCGATATTTCCAGCAATCACTGGATGGCGTTGTTACACAAAATTTGACGCTGTGAGAATGAAGGGGACATGTTTTTGTGTTGACCAAATTGGATGTGTTGATGTACCTTTCGCGCTCTATGGCGGGCAGGATGGACGGATGGATGCTCGGCATGTTTGATCTGAGTGATTTCATAAGTTGTTTACGCCTGCCGGCTGTGTGGAAACGTTGCTTTGTTTCGCTATTTTGAATGGAAGCCAATGTAAGCGCTGCTTTTTTATCCCCCGAAAAGGGGCGGTGACGAAATTTACAGTCAAGTTCCCGGATGTGCCGGTTGTCCGTATATTAGTACAACTATTACTCTTCCGCCAAACAAAGTAGTTCCTCAGAATCAAGTGTGGCTGCAACAAAGTTCTCAAGCAATACATCCTACCTTCATTTGTCCTCTTATCACCTCTCAAATTTTCAGCTAAACTTTTTTTTTTTTTTTGAAAATGTTTGTGAAAAACTTTAGATCAGATTCAGAGCCTGATCAAATCTTACACTGTGTTTTTAGTGTTGAGTGAATGTGTCAGTGTTAGCGGAAATATGTATTTGAGATTTAAGAACAATAAAGAGAAGCATTTTCTCTTTATTGACGAGATGACTCAATAATATTTATTGACATTTATCTGGATATCGCCATTAAATGTGCAACTGAAGAAAAATTAAGAATATGATTAAAGACTGTGGTGTTTATTAAAAATATGATTAAAGACTGTGGTGTTTATTAAGAATATGATTAAAGACTGTGGTGTTTATTAAGAATATGATTAAAAGACTGTGGTGTTTATAAATCAGTACTGTTGCTAAACAGTGGTGCAGTGATACTTATGTAATACGGTCTGAACCGTGGGTTTACCGGTGTATTTTATCATGATTTAGAACGCGTTTCAACCAATCAGAATGAAGAACCAGAACGGTCCGTTTTGTAATCAGAATTATATACACTTTAAACTGGTTTGAATTCAGAGCATGATACACTTCTTTCAACTTGTTTGAATTCATATCTTTATACATTTCTTTAAACCAGTTTGAATTCAGATCTTGATACATTTCTTTAAATCTTGATTCAGATCCTGATACAGATCTTTAAATCTTGATACAGCTTTAACCAGTTCAGATCTTAATTCACTTGGTTAACAGGTCTGGATTCAGACACTGATGCATTTTCATCCAGTTTGAAATCAGAATTGATACAGCTCCTTCTTTAAACCAGTTTGAGTCAGATCTTGATACAGTACATGTCTTTAAACTAGTTTGGATTTAGATCTGAAAACCTTCACTTGTATATGTAATGATGGTAGAGAGCAATGTGGAAACAGCATAGCACAATAACAAGTAGGTCCACATGGAATATCTCGCTAAGTGTAGCAAGTGGAAATGTTAAGTTTAGTTGGCAGATGTGAGAACAGCTGCTGCCTCAAGTGAATCAATTAATGCACGGAAAGCCGTTTTCCATGATTGTTCCCTAACAGAGCTTCTGACATGGAAGGGTGAGAGGAAATCAGCCTACAGTACAATTACTATGTCAGAGATGGGTTTTTCTGAGCTGTGGGATACCTTAAACATCAGTGTTTATTGCATCGGTCTGATCCATAAAACATCACCTTCTGCTGTTTTTTCCATCAGGGGTTGAAACCGTAACCTTTGCCTGCAGCAAATAAATCTGGTTCTAAGAGGAGGCGTTAAATTATTTTTCATCTCTCAAATGGGTGTTTAAAATAGTTACTCTTTGTGGCTTGTTACAGGCTTAAAATTAGCGCGTTTTTTCCAGGGGTCTGCAATCACACTTTCGTTGCTTTTGCACTGTAGGTTTAGAAATGCAGGTCTACTTTTTGTTCTTAGATAATTCTTGTCATTTTTTTCACATGTATTCAAATGTTTTTAGTCAGAAGCACAATACCTTTTTTTGTCTAACTCTTCTTGCACTAATTCTAAGAAATTTGCCATTAAAACAAATTTAAAGCAAAAGGGACATTTAAAAAAAAAAAGAAGTTAAAACAAATGAGGTTATATTGTATGTATGGCCTTTCTTTGCCTTTATCAAGGTTTTTTGCGTGACAGGTCTAAGTTTTAAATCCACTGTTAACAGATTATGCATAATAGGAAAGACTGACTCCAGACAAGTGGTGCACAAAAGCATGCTTTGTTCTGAGATTTAATCAACATCCATACAAAAAAGAGCCAATACAAAAAGATTTTGACTGATGAACAAAAGTAACAAAAGCACAAAGAAAGAAAAGTGTTGCTTATGAACTCTTATGCTAAAAGGAATATGTGTTAATATTAAAAAGTACAATTATTTTACTGGCACATGTTTTGATAAACACAACTTGCATACACAACGTGACATATGCCCTTTGGCATCTGCCACATGCATCAATGTAATGTAAAGTAATGCATACTGATGATTCTTGTAAGCCTTTGTGGTGTCAACAGTCAAGAGCAACTGTGAAAATTTTCACTTATAAAGAGCTAAAAACACATGGGTTTGATTAAATTACATGTAGTAGTAATTAAGCAGTGTTATTGTGTATCTGAGAAGGTCTTTATAAAATAACTTTGCGTTCCTGGATGAAGAATTGCATAAGAAGAATTGGGAATGCTGTGGTTGCCAAATTAAATGAGTGAACTGAAATGGTGTGAGGGGAAAAATTTTACATTAAAGACCTCTTCAGTTATCTGCTAAAGATGAAAAAATGACACAGTTCACATGAAACAATGACATTATTTCTGTCAAATCAACATGCAGTGCTAAAGAGGCAATTTGTATAATCCGCACCACTAGAGGGCACCAGATCAAATCAATAACAATGACGTACATTAATGATGCTCTGAAGGAGCGTGGACTGATGGGATTTGTTGTCTTTACCTCAAACGCTGATAGCCATCAATCAGACGGGAACGAGAAATCATGTTACACATAAGGTAAAGTAATCAAGTTTTATAAATGTTGTGTTTGATGACATTGTTTTTTTTCATTATGTAAGGTTTCATGCATTGTTTAAAACGCAATTGTTAGTCATAGATGTTACAGTATTAGTCCAATACGATGGTGCGTTAACACAGCACAGAATTAAGTGTTCAGATTAACAAACTTATAAAAAGCGAGTGGCCCGAAATACGCTATTACTCCCGCATTTGTCCACGACACTGTTGTCATGTGGTTTTTACGTCAGTAAAGGTGGTAACAAAGGGTAACGTGGATATTAATGTCATTTACAGGCGACTGCACTGCCCCATGTCACTGTTTAGGGAAGCAATTTTCTCATAATTCACAAGTAGTTGAAAACATTATAGATATTGTTAGTAATCAAACTAGTGGTTTTTGGATATTTACTGCAAATATCTTAAAAAATTGTATCTTTAAGGCCAATTCACACTGATCCAATAAAGCCGCCTTTCCACTGCACACGACATACGGAAACGACAGTCGGAGTTCTCCCCCTAGTGGCAGTCGTAATGAAGTTTCAGTTTAATCGTATATGGACAGAAGCTCATTCCAACGCAAGAGGCTTCATTCTAATATGTTTACCATGGTGAAATAAATAAATGAACGCAAATGAATGAAACAATAAACAGCTATGCATATATGACAAAGATTGCAAATATTTTTTAGAGAGAACATATAAAGACAAGATTAAAATAATAAGGTACACAAATTAAATTAATAATGTATTACTTATCAGTAATCAAAAGTGTTTTTTTAAGGATTCAAGTGTTACTAATAAAGTTAAACCAAAATGATTAATAATTTTCACTTCACACACAGTTTGTGATTGGAATACAATGAAAATCATAACTTCCGGTCAGCATATCGCATGCGGTTTAGTCGCACAAGTTCAAATTTTTTAACGGATCCAACGCTCAAAACGGATCCGATATTTACGCATCCGCAGATGGTCGGCCCCTCACGCAACACCTTTGCGATTCCCCATAGGAAATGAATGACTTCCGGCTTATCGGCCGTCGTTTGTCGCATGCAGTGGAAAGGCGGCTTAACAACCAATTCCAACAAATCCCAACATTCTAAAGTCTCATTTACTTTGATCCAACCAGACGGTTCTCACAGGAAGGTGTGTTATAGTCACAAACAATTTTATTCATTTATTCCTGTCCATGGCATGAAATTCAGCTTTTTTGTGCCTTGTGGACGAATGTCTTTTTCATGTCACTCGCACAAATTTCTATACTGTAAATAGTTTTTCGTATCCATGGCACAACTTTCTTCTTGTGTCATTTTATGTATTGTTTTCTCAGTTTTTTTCTTACCATTGTCGCTTGGGGTTGGGGTTAGAATCACTTTCTGTTACATTTTTAGACATCCTAACCCAAACCCCAACTCTAACCCCAACTCCAGGTGAGAATAGTTTTAAAAGCGGAAGAAAACATGTAGAAACCTATACAAAAAAGTACATCCTAACCCAAACCCCAAATCTAACCCCAACCACAATCGACAATGATTTAAAAATAGGGGGGAAAAAATAAAAAAAAACAATAAATAGAATGACACGAAAAAGAAAATCGTGCCACGGACACGAAAAACTATTTATGGAAATTTGCGCGAGTGACACGAAAAAGACATTTGTGCTCAAGGCACGAATAAAAGCCTAATTTCGTGCCAAGGACACGAATAGATTGATCAAATTTTTGTGACTATTACACGACTTGCCGTGAGAATATGTTGGATCCAACAATTGCCAACAGGGGTTACATACTGACCCAAAATACTCCAACAAACACTTTTTAGGTTTTTTGTATCAGTGTGAATTGGCCTTTACATTTACTACACTGTAAAAAATAATTTGCTGCCTTAAAATTTTTTGTTGAATCAACTCGGATTTACAAGTCATTTCAACTTACTATTATTTATCTTGACTAGAGATGAGTTGTTAAAACTACAGGTGATTAATAATTAAGTTGACTTTTCTCAACTATATTTTATAAGTTATGACAACTCATCTCTGTTGACATGACTTGTAAATCTGAGTTGATTTAACAAAAAAAATTAAGGCAGCAAAGTATTTTTTACAGTGTACAGAACACATTTTCTGCTAAACACTGCCTATATCACAGGCCTAAAAGTCACTTTTGTTTTTAGTGTGAAATAAATTAACTTAATTCTAATTTGTCATGCTATCAGTTAGTTATTGAAGATTCAGATGGGTGCTGGAGTTGACATTTAAACCTTTGCTTTGGTTGATTTCATGTTAATTATGTTATAATTAATTAACATTTTCCTGTTTGGATATAGAAGTACTACTTAAAGATGATGCCTTAGAAGTATGTTCATAGCGTGTTTTGAAGATCTGACTTTTATATTAAGCTGAAATGCTTTTATGCCTGTATTTTCATCTCAGGTAAGCAATAATGATTAGGTACAAGCTTTAAATCCTCTTTCTGTACTAAGTATAAGTATTGCCATCAGCAAAATAAAAAAGCTAAAATAAAGTATCAAGAAAGTTTTTAACAACCAAGGTTAAATTCAGCAAGAGATTCTTTTCATCTCAGGGTTCAGGTCTAGATGTTCTAAATGTGGCAAGAACTTTCCCTTCTCGAATAATTCTCACCAAATATACATTAGCATGCCGTGCGCTCGTCACATTTTATTTATTAGCTACTGAGCCTGTGACAGCATCTAAACGCTTTTCATTTTCCATCAGAGCTCGGAGTTTGGCCGGGTTGTCTTTCGGTCCGTGCAGTGCAATTTTAGTCTTTAAATCAGGATGAGGTCGTCTGTCAAGGGCGGTAATCTTACTGTAAACACATTTGCTGTTAATCCCTGAATAGAAGAAAGGCCTGATAAATAACAATAGTAAAAATAGAATTGGGTTTACAAAATAAATAAACTCTCATGAAAGAAAATTGCATCTTTGGATGTGGGGAGTGAGCAACTCCCTCGGCCTAATAAGATTTGACATAGTCATTGGGAATCTTTATTTGGCTTTGGCTGGCAGAGGCGGCCAGCACTGGTGGACCAGTCTAGATAAAGTGCAATGTATACAGAGTAATTTCACTCATGATCGACCACTCATGCACGTTTAAGACCTATTCCTCTTTCTGCCGGGCGGAGGGTGGGATGTGACTGGGAATATCGTTAGCTCTGTTTTCACTTTCCTTGTTCTTGGTCTCAGATCCCAGTAAAGCTGATAAAGTGGGAATTCTTGGTTATGTGATCATTCTGTCCATCTGCTAAATTCAATCTCTTTATTCCCCAGGCTTGCTTGAGGACCTAAGTTGTAGACTCTATGAACATCAACAAGATGTGGCCCACAGTCACACCTTCAGCAACAAAGATAGGTGAACTACTTTGATGTTGTCGACTCTTTGAAGGTGGCTCCATGCCCTGTGAAGCAGTCAAGAATTCAACTTCTCCATCAAGCTTCTGCAGTATGTAACTTAGGAAATGTACATACAGTATATAATGCCGTATAGGCATAGGTATGCCGAGCGTATGTTCTCTTTCCCAGAATACGTTGTGCTCTAATGCCTCTTGTTCTGTAAAATGAGTTCTGATTTGTGCATATCAAACAGCCCTTGAGTTCTCCACAGGCATTCAAATGCTAATGGTGCACTAATGGATCTTAATGGCATCTTAAAATCGTGTATAAGAGGCACTAAGGTGTTTCCTGAAGCGTCACAACCATACACCTGTTATTCACTATGATTACCGGGTAGGCGCGCCACACCCTACACTTCACAGCTTGCAACCAGCCGCTTCTTGGTAAATCTTCAACCCGTGTCGCCTTACTCGCCACAGCACCCCTTAAGAAATCCTTCTCCCTCTATGTCTTTGAGATGACAGGCTCTTTTACGCCACCTTTCAGAGCCGAGCCATTAGAAGTCTCAGTGCCGCCCTCCATTGCCCTCTTCCCTAATGGGATCACTGTTGTTTGAGTCTGAAGGGTCATGCCTCACCCGCTAAAATGATAGTCCTGTCTGGCTGTTACCTCTCCGAATGAACATTGATTTTTTTTTTTTGGTCATACCTTTGGTATTGATTCTAGCCGTATGCCTTTTGTCCCCTTTTGGCTTTTCTGTTTTTCTTACGGGTCTCTGCCCGCTAGTGACGATATTTTGTTTTGACATAGCTCTGCACAGACGGGATGGAATATCAGCTCTTTGTGAAAGGACCGGCCAGCGATCGGGTTTGCGCATCGCTCTTTGTCACAGCTGAAAAAACACGTGACACTGCAAGACACTGCTCTGCTCTGAAACTTAAGAAGCAGCATTTTGTAGATGTGTTTACAAAAAGTGGGCTTATTGCATAACTTCCTATTCGCAGTGGCGGCTCGTGACTGTTCTTCCGAGGGGCGAAAATTCAAAATATGTGTTTGTTGCGTCATGTGAACCATGTGCATCACATGTTTTGTCAAAAAAGTGCCTGCTCCACACCGTTTATGATAAAAGAGACGCTAACGATCACAAAATACACGCTAGATACTCCCTTAACAGTAAACTCTGATTACGCATGCGATTATGCGAGTATCTGGGAAACACAAGCGTCTCTTTTATCATAAACCCTTTAGACGCGTCTGCAGCAGGCACTTATTTTGACAAGACACGTGATGCACATAGGTTCACTCGTCGCACAGAACACATATTATGAAATTACGAACCACACACATATGTTGGGCTACATACATGTTGTGACGAACTTCGCATTGTGCGCCCTCGAAAAATAATTCACTGGCCGTCACTGCCTATTCTTGTAACCTTACATATTAGCAGCATTTTTAAAGGATATTATGTCCCAATGACAGCTAATACTTTTTCGGAGAGTGTTTGCAAATTCAGGTTGTAGCATCACAGAGGTTCAAGCTAAAGTAAAAATGCTAAAGATGTCGTAACCGATTCCAATACATTTTATGGGTAAGCTTGCTTCTACATTTCAGATGATCATTCTTGTGCAATTTCTCAAAGGGTTTAGGCTTTAAAACTTGGGGTATATTGTGAAATATGTAACACCGAGCATACATTCAGTGTTTTTCTGAATTATGAAAGAGAGAGACAGCTGCAGGAATAGAGAATAAGTCTTCAGACATCACATATATTTACTTCAATAAGTCAGTCATGAGTTAACTGATGTTCCTATTTATACTATTTATGCATTGAAACCATTGAATGACGTTGATTTAAGCTTTTGAAAATAATTTGCCTCTTGTAATGATATTAACTCACCAGTAATTTTGTCCTGTTGCAAACATTATTAATTTATCTTTTTTTCTGTGGTCTGTAAAAAGTGTTTATAAATGTGGAATGTATTATTTTAATTCCACCTTTTAAGTGAATCTTTCTCTCTTTGCTTGTTTACACAGACACATTTTTAAGAGGATAATTTAGCGCTAAAATAAAAGGACAATAGACGATACAGTTTCAAAGCACTGTGTCGGGATTAATTTATTTATTTATTCGGTTTTATTTGTTAATCTGCTATTCTGTTGTTTGAAGCCTTTGATGTTGTTTTTCTTTCGCTGTTTGTCCACCACCAATTATTTTTGATACTGATGGCGGATTGGTAGAGTGGCAGTAATATATTGATTCTTCTTGAAAGTCTTTCATCTGTGGCCTGCCGCAGTTGTTGCCGTCTCTGTGTTGTAAATGAGCCAGTCTCATCTACTGTAACCTTACCCCTGTCAATTCCATCTAACAATCTTGCTCTCTTTCCTCATATCCCTTCATCATGCATAAATTCAGCGCGCTTGAGAATGAAGTGCCTGATACAGCAGAAGTGAGACACCGGGAGAGTGAGCCTTGATTCTGGCCTCTGTTTACGGTTTTTGAACATGATTGGAAATGATAACTGTGGCGACAAGTCGACTTCACATCCTGCCACTATCTTTATTGATTTGACACGCCCCGTCACAAACAGGGTGACCATCTAACCCTCATTTACGTTAAAAACCAATCAGAGGAGACATGACTCACTTTTGTGGGCCTATAAACGTCTGTGATGTTGACAGTGTTGCATACGCGCCTGTGTTTCCATGCTGCCTAGTCAGTCAATGACTAGAATGTGCCAACATTTCATTTAATAACATATTTAATATTTGTGACCCCGCCTGTGAAGTCCAGGCATCAAATTTTGAGATTTGGAGCATCAAAGTTTTATTTCACATCGATTTCAATCTTTGATATGATCTTACTCAGTTAATATTAAAGATATCAAGGTTATATTTTAAATTAATAAATTAATCAAATTTTTTGTGACTATAACATGACTTTCCATGAGATCATGATGGGAAACCATTCTCTGCAAGCAGGTGAAAAAATTTGTTATTTTAAATTTGGCTCCCCTTGTGATGTCAGAAGGGGATAATACCATCCCATAATCTGCACTATCCAACCACGCCATTTAGTGCAGAGATTTTAACATGTTATTTTAAATGATCTATATGATATTTTGAGCCAGAACTTCATATACATTCTCTGGGGACACCAAAGATTTATTTGACATCTTAAAAAATTATTGTGAAATGTCTCCTTTAAAGTAACCCCAGTGCAGTAGACGATGTAACACACTCTGTGTATGTGTTTCATCTCCGACAGCAGCTTTGTTTGTACTGGCTGTCCGTCACCGGTATTAGCAGTTGTCCTGCATAGATTTCGGTCTGTAATGAATACTGTGTCTAGAGTTGTTTGTATTGTAATTACATGTTTGATGAGCTCTGTTTCTAATCCAATTGAAAACTCAGCGATGGCCGTGAAGATGCCACAGTATCTGTCTTCTGTAGTCATTTAACACAGCTTCCAGTCAAACTGAATTGTAAGTAGACTTATTATTTATTTAGAATTATTGTACTCAGCATTCTGTGGCTATGAATTAGTTATAACCTTTGAGGTTTTCTCAATTGTATCTCATCCTAAAAAATTAAAAGGGGATAGACCTTGCCAGTTCCTTTAATGTGCAGGGGTGAAGCATCATTAGGTAAACTGCAAGTGATGCAATTATGAATTTGAAACAAAAATACAACGAACAGAACACAGACCATCTAGAGGCAAAGCTAATGGAGGAAATCAATACATGCTGTATGAAAGTACAGCTTTTATCTATATAATTTACAGTTCGCTTGAACGCAGCCTTTTGGCATCACGGGTGTATGTTGAGATAGAAAGTTAGTGCTCAAATGTAAATAGGCCTCATTAGGTTTGATATACAGGAGGATTGGCTGTTACTTGCCAGATGTCGCTTCCTTCAAATGTAATTTTTAAGATCTATAAGAATGCCACAGAGGCATGGTGTCACAATGACTTGTATTGATGAAATTTTAATTGCCATTGTAACGGCATAATAAAGGCCAATAACCTGCTAAGAAACTGAGTGAGGAAGGACATAATTTGTGACGCGTCAATCATCCTTGATACTTGAAATGTATTCGTCATCCACTGAAAACATTATTAAACAAACATTATAGTAGTGTATAGATTTTATATTATGATTTTATATTAAAATGCCATTATGTTAACTTATTTGGGGCTCGGTATGGCTCCAAAAACAACATCCATCCATTATAGGGGAAAAACAATGTTTTGGCACAAGTGTGAGAGAATTTATTCTATTCCTTTAAATAATAATAAATTCATTCTGTACTCATTTTAAGTCAGTTTTCTGCATCCCAGTCCCTATCGCTCCTTAAAATTTTCTCTGTCTTAATGCTTTATTAATAGGACAGCCCGGCAGATGGACTTTTAAATATGCTATCATCTACATGAGCTATTCTCAGATATCCAGCGAGAAAGTGAGAGATCAGTATCATATTGGTTTTGAAAGGAAGATAAGCGGCACCTAAATCAAAACATAAACACTCACCGGACCCATTAAAAGTTTCGCTACAAATTGAAAAAACGCTGACGGAGCTTAGCAGGCTTACTCAACACAAAGGAACAGAACAGACTTATAGTAGTCCACATCGGACCCTGGGGAACCTGGCCTCTCCAGGAGTGTTAGCGAACAAAAGCACATTAGTTCAAACAGTGCATTTGGCAAAGCATTTATGTTACACTCACTCAAAACGTATGCTAGGACTGAGACCATGGATTTGATCCTTAGCCGAACAGTGTATATAAATGTCCAATTCAATTACAATAAATGTCAATCAGTGATGTACAGTACATTCGAACTGTGTTGCACGGCTTCTGCAACAGCAGGATTCTGGGTTTGTTTGCCTGGCACCTGCATGCAAAGCTGATAGAATGTTTTATAAAGTTTATGTCACTTATTAAAATATACATAAATGGTAACCAAACCAAGCTTGAGCCCCATAGTAGGATAAAAGTGGAAGTGAATGGGGCTCACGAAGGTTTGATTAAGAACATTCCTTAAAATATCTTCCTTCGGGTTCATCAGAACCAGTGTTGGGGAAAGTTACTTTTAAAAGTTATGCATTACAATATTAAGTTACTCCCAAAAAAAGTAACTAATTGCGTTACTTAGTAAGCCTGACTAGCACCAGACCAGTCTCATAGAGAATGTTCATTTTTTTCATATTTGAGGCGTGGTTTACGAATGCCCAGAGCCGTTTATTGGGCGCTACGAATGTCTATCAAATGCGTCTGTACGTAGCTCATAGCCAATCGTTGTGTCGCATAGACGTCGTCATCGTCTTTCTGCACCCTCCCCGTTCTGTGATTGTTCCCTATGCCATTTATTGGGTGCTACGAATAGGTCAGAGCAATTGAAACGCAAACTACTCTGTATGATTTTGCGAATCGCTCTCGTGGTACTTTGACGTCATCCGGCTGTCGATTCTTGCGGTGCCGCATGAAGTTCAACAAGCCTAATGTCTATCAAATGCGTCTGTACGTAGCTCATAGCCAATCGGTGTGTTGCAAAGACATGGTCATTGTCTTGCTGCCTCCTCTCCGTTCTGTGATTGGTTCCCTATTTCAGGGGCAAAATAGGTCCATAGTTTCTATGCTAGACTTGCAGCGTTAAATAAAATTGCGCGCAAGGCAGCATGGGGAAACCCAGGCTATTACTTAGTTACTTTTCATGGAAAGTAATGCTTACGTTACTTTTTAGTTACTTTTGCGTAACTTTTTCTTGATCTCTTTCAGGCCTTGCGGGTGTTTTTATGACATAAAAGTTCTTGTATATTCTTGTATATTTCATCACAAAAATGTCGAGCTCTGGCTTGCCATCTTAGTTTCTGACTCAAACTGTTCCCACACAGGCATGTACGCATAGAGTGCATAATGTGACTATGTTTAGTAGGGATGTAACAATTCAATCGCATGTCCCATAAATCGATTCTGAATCGCCAACACAGTCTCAACCCATGGCGTCAATATTTGACAACACTTGACCATGCGTCAATATGTTGATGCGGAGGGTATATCTTTCGCGTCATTTTTTGACGCACTGGGGACTTCAATACTATTAGGTACGCGAAATTAAACAGTTGTCACCTGGCGTTGGGGTTAGGGTTAGGTTTGGGTAGGGATGTCATTATGTAAATCTAACCCTAAACCGACGAGAAAATGGTAAGAAAATAGGAAAGAGAATGCAACGGACTTAATAGTATTGAAGTCCCCAGTTAGGTATACCCTCCGCGTCGGCATGTTGACGCATGGTCAGGTGTCGTCAAATATTGACGCCATGGGGTGAGACTGGGTTGGAATCGCAAGGCGGCGATTCTTTGTTTCATGCACAGCTTGTGCGTGTACTACGGCATTTGGTCAGTAGGAAGTCCTTATCAATCTAAAATCATTATGCGTCGGAGTTGTTTAAAACGTGCATTTAAAAAAAGAAACACTTGTTACATAAAACATATTCAAAATTTTATTTATTATCATGAAAATACCTGAAACAATTTGAAAAACAGCGATATAAATATTCCTGTAGACATTTCCTGGAATAGCGTTTGTAATACTACTTTTTCTGTGGCACAAAAGGGAGTTTCTGCACGAGAGTGCCCCCTGGTGTTCGGATGTGCCGGGATTTCACCATAATTCATTCAAATTCATTAATTGAGAAAACGCGCATTTTCACGATTAATTGTTACAGCCCTGAAAAGCAGTACATGTTTTTTATCTAATTAATTAAACCAAAAAAGTAACTTGTATTACTTTTTTAAAGTAACTCAAATATCAATGTGTACATGTAATAAGTAATGCATTACTTTACTCGTTACTTCAGAAAACTAATATTATTACGCAATGCGCATTACCCCAACACTGATCAGCACAAAGATATTTATATTATATTTGTAGCACCATGAGAGTTAGTAAATTATGACAGAATTTTCATTTTTGAAACAACTCCCTTTGACGTTTATGAGTTGTTAAGGAGCTTTGGTTTGGATTCGGAATTGCTTTTGCATAAATGTTTTCCAGCTGAGGCTTCATTCCCGCAGACTGCGTCTGTGTATCTGTGCATTGTCTCTAATTTGCAGACTCCAGTGAGTTTGTGCTTCTTACTTATGAAATCTAATTGGAAGCTATTTTGATGTTGTGGAGTTCAAATCATTAGACGTTACGTCGCAGTCCAGCAGATCTCACTTAACTAGCTATAATTTAATCCCAAAGGGTCCAGCTCAGCCTGTGAAATTGTTCGAAAAAACAACAACATTTGGATGAGAAAGACAGCTCTTGTATTTTTCCGCTGCTCATCAAAGAAGCTTTTATGAAACCGGGATCCATAGTGAGGTCCGAGGTTCCTAAAGAGATCTTTTAACGGTGATGATGTCCTTAACTGAACTGGCTGCCAGTCCTACGAGAACTTTTTTTAGGACTTCAACTGTGCATGGAAGTAGACCAAGTAAATGATGAGGTGTGGTAATGTCATGGCGGGTGTCGACATTGCAAGTGAAATGTTTATGGGCAGACTTGCATGTGATGTTGTTAACAACAACTAGTGGATATATTGTCTCAGGAGTTCGGAAATGTCATCTTTTCTTAGGAGGTCAAGATATGCTCAATTTTACCTAAAGTATTGGAAATTGCTTTCTACTACATTCACTCTACTACATTCATGCATTCGGCAGACACGTTTATCCAAAACAACATTTCTATATCAGTATGATCAAACTTATTAAGTCACAGGAACACCCTTTAATACCTATCAATTTTAATTTGAACATACATTGTTAACATATCTTTAAGGCAACAACACTTATGTTGCCAAAAATGTAGATGGCTTAAAGAGGTTTTGTTCCTGAGTCACTTTTCTGTCAAGTCTATTGATTCCCTGAGATGGCAGAAGGTGTTAACAGTATGACAGAGCAGTTCTGGCTGTGAGCTTAAGAGACTGTAGGAGTTGATCGACATCACTTTGGGGTTCACTTATCACTCCAAGGGCTTTTACTCAATGTCTTCGATGCCCGGGGAGCATCGCAGGAGGAAAGCGCTGGTGCTGTCACCCCTCACTCTCTGCACTAACACTGCACCACCTTATCTCTCATCAAGGGCAGCATGCCAGGGTTTTGTCTTTAATCAATTATTGATGAGAGAAATAAAGCTGTCTTTGGGAGGTACTTTGTACTCAAACATGTGACTTGCGCGACAGTACTTGTGCTCTCAGTCAGGCTGAAAATTGAGCATTTAAGGGGCAGAGAGGGATGTACTACAAGAAGCCACCGTGATGCCTAAGATTTACATCCACACACACACACACAGAGTAAAATGAGATTTGAATATGTTGGTTTGTGAAAGATATTTGTCTTTTTTAACACAGACACATTAGTAAACAAAAGCTTTCATGGAAACTTTATTCAAATTTGCTCCATTGTATATTTTGCTCCATTTATAACATACACTGTCAGAAAAAATATATATATATATATTTAAAATGATCCCAAGCTGTCCTTGGGGCAGTACTTTTTAAAAAGTAGGTGTGTAACGTGGACTGTAATAAAGATGGAAGATGTGTCTCCATTGACTTCCATTGTAAAACAAATTTAACTCTTTCCCCGCCATTGACGAGATATCTCGTCAATCAAGAAAAAACGCATCCCCGCCAATGACGAGTATTTCCGTCTTTCCGCAATACCGCTATTATCCACTAGGTGGCAACTTTTTAAAACCGGAAGTATTGCCCTATGGCAAGCAGCTGCATGTCCATGTCTGTTTTAAAGATCGCTCTGAATGGGATCTCTATGAAAAGTCCATCACAAAAATGGAATTATCTCTGCTTTTTGCTCAAAATATTGTGTTTTTGCAGAAACCTACCCATATTCAAAAGGTGATTACAAAAGAACTACTGAAGGTAGGATGAAACGTTTTTTTTTTTTTTTTTTTTGAAAGCAGATGGTCTGTTCTTTCATTTGGTATATTGTATGTTTATATATTTGAAGAAGAACATTTTCTGGAAGGCATTAAACTTTTGTGAAAATTATGAAAAACGCTGGCGCTGGCTGGCAACTTTTTTTTAAAAAACGCTGGCGGTGAAAGAGTTAAGACCAAATATAAAAAATGGCTACTGATATCCTGCGCTGATGGCATTATTTGGAGCCAGAGTCTGTACAGTCGTGATCCTGAAGGGACCCCTGTAAAAATAACGCTCTATGTGGTACACAAACGGTTAACAGCTTTCGTTCTCTGCAATGCCCGCCTCCGTAACTCACATCGCTAATATGATTGGATCAGCATTTCTTGAGTCCCGCCTCTCTAACTTTTCTTTACTCGCTACGTGTGATGGGATGGTTTCACTTTGTACAATGCACCAAAGTTCACTAAACAAGACGCGCGTGATTATTCGGGCTACAGGTAAGTGAGAAAGAAAGTATTATTATACCCACTGTAACTGTTTCATGCACAAAATACGGAACAAGTTGAGTCACATAATGATTCAAGGACAGTGTTTTTACCAATACACGACAATCCCATGTTAACCTGAGGAGTCGCAAACTTGTGTCAACCTTTTATAAATGGGGTAGCAAGGTTATTTAGGGGGTCCCTAATCCATGAAAGAAAATAACCCCAACATGGTAAAAACATGAATTCATGTCATGATTGCTGAATACTTTACATTACTGCACTGTGGTCATACTTGCACAGATGTAGACATAATGTAAGGTTGCATTTTAAACTTAAACTATTTTTTTCACACTGATTAACTGTCTGTTAATGAAAAGAAGATTTAATGTGAACTACAGAAATGTTAATAAACTTTGTTCAGGAAACAGCATGATATACATACCTACTTCAACACTGGGATTTTTTTTGGCAAAATTAAATTAAGAATTAAATATTAATTGCATATTCTTCAATGTTATAAAGTAAATATGGATTCATATATGTTACAAAGTGATTTTCTTTTTTTTTGACAAAGACTTTCACAGTTACTGTTTATTAGGCTCTAGGACATAACGAATTGTTTATTATAGTACATTAAATTTGGGATGGCACCGGGGGTGGCGAGTCAGATGTCACTGAGTAACGTGCATACTGAGTTGTCTGTTGTTTATGTCAAATAAACGGTGATTAGTTTTGCAATGCGACCATTTTATTTATGTCCCCACCAATGCCAGGAGCAAACCTACGCCCTTGATGCGCACGCAGTTTGGTAACGGAAGTATGGCAAGAATCAGTAGTAAAGCAACACAGACAGAGAAAGTTATTTTAAAAAGTTGACTTATCAACTTTTTCAACACAGCTACCAGATCTGTGTACTATAGTGGAGTGTATGGAAGACGTTAGCAGATGGCCAAATATAAAGTGACCAGATACATATATACGTATATACGTATATTATATTAGCTATATTAGCTCAATAATCTATGCATATGTACTTGTGTGTTGGTTTTATCTAGTACAAATCAGCAAGTTTCTGTTTTATAGGTGAAAAGTCACCAACCGTGCTATTAGCTTAAATGTTAAACAAACAAAAAGCGATAGATGTGTGTGCCATCCTTTGAATGGTCTCTTAAAATAATCCACATTGCTAATCATAGTTAGCCCAGCGATATACATTAGACAATAAGAATAAGCCTTGACAAAATTCCCCAAACCACCTGAAAGTATAATTCATATGCTGTCAAGGAAATATCCAAAACCTGGTTAAAATTGCTTGAGTTAATTTACAAAAATAGCTGTCACGGTCTCGCAGATTCAGTGACTGTACATATTCGGACCATTCCTAACCTTCTGAATCCATGTTTAATAAATCTCTCCTAAAACGTGCTAGCTTACGCTTGTCAGCATTGCCTCCAGAGCTCTTTTTGCCTCCACCTAAGCCACGCCCACCCAGAGACGTTGCGATGTTTAAAAACTTTTAAAGGGTCTAAATGGATCGATGCATAGATCAAAGATCTAACTATACAATGCATTGACGCAACAGGTAAATATTGATAAGTTACCTGGGAAACTTGTGATGTTATGATGATGCTCTGCAAAACTTTTCATTAGCTATCCTACAGAAGAAATTTTTTTATACCTTATTCGATCGACATGAAGTGAATGATGGCTTTTTTCAAATATAATAACCCTTTACACATTTACACCGGTGAGGGTTCGGCAAAACTATCTACAAAAATATCGTAACGGAGGTAATTTACTGTACATATAAAAGTGTTAAGATAAAGATGTGAAAACGTCCTGCTCGGTACTATGGGACAACGAAAGACGCTCACAGAGAAATAACTAAGCTAAGTGTTTTTTTATTCCTTAATTTATTTTCCTTTCATGTTCAGTCAGAATTAACTAACTACTATATCATCTACTCCAGTGCCCCTTGTTTTGGTCTTCGTAGGATGGTCAACAAATTTCAAGTGTATGTCCACACGGACATGTGTTTGTGTCTTTAATCCCTTCCCTTAATCAACGTCTCCTTTTTTTCCTTTGTTAGTGGTTTATTGGAGTGTTACATTGTTGTGTGTTTGCTGACTGGCTGCTCTCTGAGCTGACAGTCGGATTAATTGAGCCTCTCCTGTGAGTCCTATCAAATCTCACAGCCAACACTGACACCAAAACAATCAACAGCGGCTCGCGGCCCAGCCTGAGATCCACGACTAATTAAAAGGATTGTGTGGTTTACTTTTTGAGAGCTGCCTAATGCTCCACAGGTCATCGTAACGTAGCGCATTGGATATCAAAGCTCAGAGACGCTCTTTATGAGCTTCTTCTTCATAATTCTCAGGGCGGATTTATTTTGTTCTCCATTGAGAGGCACTTTATAATCAATTTGATTGGGTTCAGTTCTGCTTAATTTCATTCCGTTCAATTAGGTTCAATACAGAAGTGCTTTTGTTGTAATTGTGGTATTCTCAAAATGCTTCTACACATTATTAAAAAGTAATGAAAATATTAAAATTATTACCAGTAAGTGTTTCATGTCAATGTCTTGGCATTGGTGTCAAACAAGTTCCTATCATAGTTATGCTGTGTGCACGCTACCAGCTACTTTGTCACAGTACATTTCCCGTCTCTTTCAATCCGCTTTTTTAAGGGACACTCCACTTTTTTGAAAATAGGTTCCTTTTCCAGCTCCCATAGAGTTAAACATTTGATTTTTACCGTTTTGGAATCCATTCAGCTGATCTCCGGGTCTGGCGTTGCCACTTCTAGCATAGCTTAGCATAATCCATTGAATCTGATTAGACCATTAGCATCACGCTAAAAAAATAATGAAAGAGTTTGGATATTTTTCCCATTTAAAACTTGACTCTTCTGTAGTTACATCGTGTACTAAGACTGATGGAAAATTAAAATTAATTTTCTAGGCAGATATGGCTAGAAACTATACTCTCATTCTTGCATAATAATCAAGGACTTTGCTGCTGTAAAATAGCTGCAGCAGGCGCAATGATATTACGCAGCGCCTGAAAATAGTCCCCTTAGTAACTTTCAATGGCAGGCGACTATTTTTGGGCACTGAGTCGAGTCTAGTGTTAAATAGGAAAAATGTTGAAACTCTGGTTACTTTTTAGCGCGATGCTAATGGTCTAATCAGATTCAATGCATTGTGCTAAGCTATGCTAAAAGTGCTAGCGCCAGACTCGGAGATCAGCTGAATGGATTCCAAAACTGTAAAAATCAAATGTTTAACTCTAGGGGAGCTGGTAATGAGCATATTTTCACAAAAGTGGAGTGTCCCTTTAAGTTAAGGTGACCAGTTTTACAGCATGTCCAAAACAACCAGCAAGTACACTGAAAAACCCGATCAACATGTAGTATCAGACCGGAGCAATCATGTAATGATTATTTTCACCAGTAGAGGGGGACGCGCCCGCGAGCTACTTATTACTGTAGTTGCGCACGCCACTGATTTTGCGATAAAGAATTTACTACGAGACATATGAGAAAGCATCATTATCATCAATCAAGTTATCATAAGATATGAAAACAGTTAAATTATGGGGGCTTAAGGTACTAACTACTCATGTTAAATTAAAATAATAAACCATTGAAGTGAACTGATCACAGTATGTTACGGAGCATTTGTTTTGTGTAGGCTAAATATGTTTACATTTTGCATTATTCCTTCTGTTCTTCACGTTTACAATGTAATGAAATCAGTTGAAGTAGTACCTTAAAAGTCATTTTTCATGATGGAGTATGTCTCTTGTAAAAAACGGGGAAAATAGATTTTTAGGATACAGAAATTATTCAATTAGAAACACTGCAAAAATTACTTTCTTATTAGTATTTTTCTCTTGTTTTCAGTACAAATATAAATAAAGTCTTGGGTCGAGATGCATTTTCTTGATGGGCAAAATGACCTAAGAATATAAGTCTAATTTTAAGACCAAAATATCAAATTTGTGCTTAAAAAAAATCTGCCACAACTTAATTCAAGAAATTATTTTTTTGCATGTTTTAAGCACAAATTCACTTAATTTTTTTTTTTCTTAAAGCTAGATTTTTCATAGGGGATTTTGCTTATCAAGAAAATGCATCTTCATTTAAGATTTTTTAGATATTTGAGCTGAAAATACGACAAAAATACTATAAAGTAAGAAGTAAGGCATTTTTGCAGTGAACCCACAACAATAAAAAGAAGAAAACTTTCAAAAAACATTTTGTCCCGATTTTGTAATTCATAGATAACAACAAATGAGATTTTAATTATATTTTGACCATTTAACTAGGAAATGTCCCCGGTTTTCATTTTAAAAATCTGGTCACCTTACTTTAAATCTGACGTCATGCACCATTTCCAGGTCCAACCTATTTCAAATGCCATAGGGAAATTTGACAAGTGTTGCATTTTGAGGAAATCCGCAGAGAAGAAAAATGGCCAACTTTGTTCGCTATTTGATACATTTCGACTGTGATCAACTGAAAATGTAAGCGTTTCTTTGTAATCCAACCATGCACTATTCAACCATTACATATTAATAGCACTGAGCACCGAGTTTAGTAAATGTCTATGTTAATGTCAGTGCATGGCTATTTCAGTGCATTTTATGCCTGGTTAAGCGAATAAGACACATTTGTGGGTGGTTAGTGAATAAGACACATATTTTAACATTGATAAGAAATGTTGTGCTCCTCAGTGTGGCAGCTATTTAGTAAATCCTCTGCTTTTGTTCGGTTCCATGCACAGAGTTTTAGAAAATCAAAGCGGTCTCTAGACCTTTCACCTCATCCCACATTTGCATTTTGCAATTAAACTTGCTGTGGTTTTTTAAGCCTTCGGGCCTGACCCGGTGCATGCGTTCCTGTGTGACTCATAGAAAAGTGCTGAATGATTGTCACCATTATGCCCTGGTCGATAATCTGATGTAAAGGGTACAAATCTCGGCACCTTATGACTCGATAAGCAATGCACATCCGCATAGATTTTATTTATGATGGGCGACCTGTACAAAGTGCGCAAAGAAATCTGCAAAATACTTTTTTTATTGTCTTCCAACACACTCCATTCCCTCTGTAAACAAGCACATGTCTGACCTTGACTGCATTTCCCGCTATTGATTATCCACGTTAGCGCTGCCCATTTTTAATCAGCAGGCCTGTTTCGCTACTTTCATTCACTCTGTTGGGAGACACAGCCTCTTCCAATCTCCCACGGCAACAGATGGTAGTGAAGCAGGATTGTTTGTGAGCAGAAAAATCTTTTTTGAACCGAAACATAATGAGCCCATATTCAGCGTTCAGTCTTTCCCGCATTTAGCGTTTGGCAGAAAGACAGTGCGTAGATGAGCTGCCAGTGTGTGTCTGTCTGTATCTGAAATGGCTCTGGTCATTAGTCACTGCACACATACGACAAACAGCTTCCGCGCCGCCTGCCTTTCAGTCAGCGGATGGCTCGGCCTACAGCAGGTTTAGTTGATGTAATGGCTGAGGACAGGCATTTTAGTTTCGAGGGATTGGATTGAAGCATTCGTGTACTGTATGTTGTTGATGATTTGCTTTGCGTAGATGCCAATGATGTTGTGGTATGGACACCGGAAGCTGAGATATCAGTGTTTCAAAACTTTTCGCACTTTTAAACAGCAGGTCATCATAGACTTTTTCTACTAAGTTTGACAACTGGAAAGTCTTGGATCAATGGTCTAGGTAAGGCCACTGTAGGGTTAGAAACTCAAATACTTATTTAATTTAAATTAAACTGAACAATTGTATGATTTTTTTAAGGAAAACTTTGTTATTTATTTATTTATTTCATAAAAAATGTAGATGCTGTCATAGTGATCAAAATGTAGTTAGCTTTAGTACTTTAAAAAGAGAGACGTTTATTTGTAGTCTTTAAATATGTCTTTTTACACCAGTGTTTCTCAAACCTTTTCTGCCATTGCCCACTTTGGAGGTATAGGGAAGGGTTTCGAGCCCCACCTGTCCCCAATCGCCCCAACAAAATGGTAATCAACTAGTTTTTAAGTTTAAATGTTGAAATGTATTTAATCACATCATATTTTAAAACACAACAGCATTAAACACTTTTAATGGAGAAAATAAACAATCAAATGTATTAGAAGTTTGCTTTTTGAAAATGAAAAAAGTTATCCCATTTTGGAACCAAAAATAATCATTTGTACTCAAAGTTAGTTTTGCTTCCTGTTAATGTACAAAAACACTGGGGTTGCAAATGGTATTTCCCTATATACAATATATGTAGCATTTAAAGGAATATTCCATTTTCTTAAAAGAAAAATCCAGATAATTTACTCACCACCATGTCATCCAAAATGTTGATGTCTTTCTTTGTTCAGTCGAGAAGAAATTATGTTTTTTGAGGAAAACATTGCAGGATTTTTCTCATGTTAATGGACTTTAATAGACACCAACAATTAACACTTAACTCAACACGTAACAGTTTTTTCAACGGAGTTTCAAAGGACTATAAACAATCCCAAACGAGGCATAAGGGTCTTATCTAGCAAAACGATTGTCATTTTTGACAAGAAAAATAACAAATATACACTTTTAAAGCACAACTTTTCATCTAGATCCGGTCCAGTGCGACCTAACGTAAATGCGTAGTGACGTAGGGAGGTCACGTGTTACATATATAAAACGCACATTTGCGGACCATTGTAAACAATAAACGGACACAAAGACATTAATTAGTATCATTCGACATACAACAACGTAGGAACGGTCCTCTTTCAACACACTTGTAAACACTGGGGCGGAGTTTTGCGTTTGTCTTCTGTAACCTCTTGACGTCATGACGTATTGCGTGGGGTCACGCTGGCGCATCACGACCGGATCTAGACGAGAAGTTGTGCTTTAGAAGTGTATGTTTGTTATTTTTCTTGTCAAAGATGGCGGTCGTTTTGCTGGGTGGGACACTTGTGCCTCGTTTGGGATTGTTTGGTCCTTTGAAACTCAGTTGAAAAAAACGTGTTGAGTTAAGTGTTAATTGTTGGTGTCTATTAAAGTCCATTAAAATGAGAAAAATCCTGCAATGTTTTCCTCAAAAAACATAATTTCTTCTCGACTGAACAAAGAAAGACATTAACATTTTGGATGACATGGTGGTGAGTAAATTATCTGGATTTTTCTTTTAAGAAAATGGAATATTCCTTTAATTATAACACTTATTGCAATAAACTGCTACTTTAATATGGTGTAAATAGAATATATTGCCTACTGTAATTTTCAAATACTGTTAATAATCTGGCTAAGAAAATGTTGCTATTGTCACTTAGTATAAATATAATATATCGCTATTTGGTGTAAATAGTATCTAAGAAACATTTTCTTAGCGTTAGATACTATTTACATCAATGCTTTTTGAACTTGTGTAAAAAGGAATTGCTATTTGCACTACGTGTAAATAGCTGCTGCCATATAAAAATGTCATATTTATATTCCTCAAAAATACTTCATTGTTATTTATATCATCAAACATCACTCCATGTTCACACATCAAACTTCTCTGAAGAAGAGAGCAGAACGCTTACTACTGAATTTCAAAGCATACGTTGTACTCTTCATGACCCTTTTGTTTCAGAACAAAACATGAATTTTTATATGTTGGATGTGTTTACAAAAAGACCTTTTTAAGAATATGCTCTTTTTGAAGTGTATTTTTTCATATTGTTGGTTTACATTTGTGTTTTACAAATCATAAAATCAACACGAAAATCCTTTTATGTTGTCCAGCGCTCCTGGACTAAACTTAATTTATTCACATTTTTGCGTAAGTTGCGTGCAACCTTACACTAAAATAACAATTTAAACATGCTGCTCTTTGTATCTGCAATACTTTGCAAGTATTTGAAAACAAAATAAAAGCCCAACAATAATTAATTACAAACTTAAGAACGGAATCTGTAAGTACATTTTCATTTTGACTCCAAGCAGAAGAATACAATTATAGCTTATCTGCAGATATGAATTCAGTAAACCTGCCAATGTTTAAACCTACACATCCTCATCCCATGGCGTCAATATTTGTTTTCTCCAAATACTAAGAGCTCTAAGGACCATGACAATTTTATTCACCCACCTTTGTGTTTTAACCCATCACCCCTCAACTGCTGCCATCCATAAGGTTATTATAGTGTAACAACCAAGTGTAAATAAAAAATAGAAATACAATACGATATGAAAGTGTTTAATATTATCACAGATCAGCAGTGCTCTACTTTACCAAAGTGTAAAACGGTGCACTTTTCGAGGTTGAAAGTGCTGATTTGTTTGAAAATATATGAAACCTCTATAATCTTTCACTTCAGAATATCACAACTATTCATCACTCATCTCCATCTGTCCTCTGTGGAAAATCTTATTGTGCTTCCCACCCCTCTCTCTCTCTCGCCCTCTCTCTCTCTCTTTCTCACTCGCTTTCTCTGTCTTGTCAGTTTTAGGTGATGGTCATAATCTGTTTATGATGCGGGTGGAGGTAGGTCTGTGGGTTCTGTAACCTTATCATATCAGAGCAGCTTCCCGTTAGATTCCACAGATGCACAAATGCAATCTGCCTCTGTTTATGAAAGCTTCATATCTGGGGTAATATGCATAGCGTTTTATCAGTGTGTGGCAAGAATCTCTGTGAAATCTCTCTGAATGTGTGTGTGCGTGTGTGGAAAGGGAAGGTTAGGCCACCGGGTGTATTTTATGAAATTGAATTGCTACAATGGGCATTCATGTATTTGGAGATCCATAGGAATTTGTGTATTTGTGAATATATTAGTGTATGTGTGCTAGAGAATTACCTGAATTTTGGACTGTGTATTTGGTCAGTTAAAGTTTAACCATTTGCTGTACAGTATGCACTGCAATAGTCATAGCCTTTCTGTCATTTATTTCCGCACAAACATATCTCATTCCTGCCTAAAATAGACTCGTTACGAATGGTATCTTATTCACAAAACTCAATTTACTTGAAATTACTCTTGTGCTGAATCCATTCATTTGTGTATACTTCATAGAAATACAATACGTCTGTTTGCTCAGAGAAAATTCGGAAAAACGTCGGTCTTAAACATTTCACTGTTCCAGCCTGGTCGATTCTGCTCACAAGGTCTCATGTATGGACTTCAGGTTAAGGCATAAAATGTTTTTTAAAACATTGGTGAAACTTTCCTCTGGGCTGTGTCCTTCATAAGACCCCCGGTAGATTCCTTCATTTTAAATGAATGATGCTGTTTATTGGTGGTATTGTTTGTCTTCTGTAGGAGCTTTGGCTCTGTAGGTCCACAACTGTAAACTCCTGGGGTCTTTCCAAATGTTATATATCAAAAAATTGTAGGTCTTCAGTTCTAACCGATTCCAGAGTTTTCACAGAGCCAAGGCGAAATTCCTTTTATACGCCCCTGAAGACTTGAAGGCGTGCTGTGATGTGCTGCGGTAGACGTGTGCTATCATCTGTATTCATGCATCGCAAATGGATCAGGTCTCCAAGCACATCTCTGGATGTATGGATGAAGTGCATTCTGGGAAACATAGCTATAGTTGATATTATTTATAGATGAGATGTGATTTACTTGTTTGTGTGGTGTAAGTGTGGTGAAGTAACTGTTGTGTAGTTTAGCATACTTTGATAATGTTTTTTGTTTTGTTTTTTTGTTCTAGAAGTTATTGTTGTTATTGCATTTTAATGACTGTGGTGGATCGACCTGCTTATGTTATAAAAGTATTTTTAATGTAGTTCCTATACTGTAGCTCAAAGGAGCCCCTGGTACATCCTTCAAAGTAAGTCTGTGTGAATTTTATTTAAATGTAATTTCATTTTCTGCTTTCAATATCATACGCTCATACAGAAAATGCTGGGTTATTTTCAGCCTAACGTTGGGTTAGTAAAATTAGATTTATATTAACCCAGAAAATATATTTGACCGAATATTGGGTTTTTTGAGTAGAAACAACCTAGCATAGGTAAAATTCAACATGATCTCATGGAAATCCATGTTATAGTCACAGAAAATTTTTAACACTTAATCCCTGTCCATGTCACGGAATTCCGTTTTTTTTCTGTGTCACTCCCACGGATTTCTTGTGTCATTTTATGTATTGTTTTCTCATTGTTTTATCCTATTTTCAAATCATTGTCGTTTGGGGTTAGATTTGGGGTTTGGATGTACTTCCGTGGCATAGTCACGGAATTTTTTGCTCATTTTTCCGTGGCATTCTCACGGATCTCCGCATATTTCCGTGGCCCTGCCACGGACTTTCTTTTCCGTGGCATTCTCACGGATTGGTTACTCAACTGTTTTGTCCTATTTTCTTACCATTGTCGCTTCGGTTTAGGGTTAGATTTACATAAAATGACATCCCTACCCAAACACAACTGTAACCCCAACGCCAGGTGACAATGTATTAAAATTTAGAGAATATAAAAGAATACATCAGAAAAAATAGTATAAACCAATACTTAAAGTGACATACTAACGCAAACACCAAATCTGACCCTAGACCGAGGCGAAAATGGTTTGAAAATAGGAAAAAGCAGTTGAGTAACCAATCCGTGAGAATGCCACGGAAAAGAAAGTCCGTGGCAGGGCCACGGAAATATGCGGAGATCCGTGAGAATGCCACGGAAAAATGAGCCAAAAATTCTGTGACTATCCCACAGAACTTTGTGAGATCATGTTGTTTTATGTATTGGTTTCTACATATTTTTCTTCCGCTTTTAAAACTATTCTCGCCTGGAGTTGGGGTTAGAGTTGGGGTTTGGGTTAGGATGTCTAAAAATGTAACAGAAAGCAATTCTAACCCCAAGCGATAATGGTAAGAAAATAGGAAAAAACAATGAGAAAACAATACATAAAATGACACAAGAAATCTGTGGGAGTGACACGGAAAAGACATCTGTGTTCCCTGCACGACAAAATGCTGAATTCTGTGACATGGACACGAATAAAGTGACTTTTCTGTGACTATAACACAAATTTTCGTGAGATGAGGTTGGTTAAATTATAACTCAACGGGTTAGGTTTGTCCCTTTTGTCCCACGCTGGGTTGAGTGTGGATTTGAATCCAATGTTATCCCATGGCAATTCGTATTTTTTTTACGAGGTGGCTAATTCATATTAATTGGTATGCCCACATTAATACATTTTTTTTCGTATAATTTGCCTTGACCCATGTGATGTTGTTGTTAGTGGTGGGGTTTTGTAATTGTTTTTTTTTATGATATTTGTAGGTTTTTAAACAATTAACTTTGTACAAATTCATCAAATTAGCCAACTGCAAATTCCCGTGATATCTGGCTCTGAATTCTGGCTCTTTATCTGTTTGAATTCCAAGTAATGCACATACAGATAAAATGTGTAGCTTGAAGGCATTGTAAGTCATTTTGGACCAAATCTGTGAATGTATCACCTGCGTGGGATATAAACCAACAACCTTTTTGCTTTAGGAATTGAGTAGACGAACCCGCAATGCCTAAAGAACAGAAGGTTGTTTTGTCAAAGTGTAGGATGAAGTGGTTTCAATCTTGGATTAGTTTCATCTCCCCCTCATTCACACAGTGTTCAGGGTTCTCCTCAGGGAATCGGCACCATCAGACACCCAGCCTGCTGTCATGCGGTCTGTTTTTCTTCCTCTTTATTCTCCCTCTTCATCTGTCTTTTTGGACTGAATCAAACATTGTTATGTTGTAATCAAAGAATGAATCTATAGATCAAACTTTTTGTTGCGATTGTCATTTGTTGATAGGGTTTTGCTTTAATATGGATGCATATAAAGTTACTTTTTTTCTCTCTCTCAATAAATTTCTCACCACATCTTTGATGCAAGATTATGCACAGTAGGCCTAAAGCATGCATTTATAAAGGAGACATGGATACATTTTCTTAAAGTCCTCCTTTATCATTATCATAAATAATGAGATTTATGACCATGGCTACTTTAAATAATATTGTGTTATATTGTGTTCTTGTTTTCATTTAATTTTTTTATTTTATTTTAGCAATTTCATATGCAAAGTTCATATTCTGCATGGGCGTTACCCACAATGCATCACTGTAGCAAAAGTGATAGCCTTCCTCCACCTCATTCCCATTGCCTTTTTTTGTCAAGAGGTATAATTTTTGGTTCTTGCTCGTTTTCTTTCTCGCCAATTACAGCTCCCATTACTTAATTCAGAGTAGAAATTTCATTTTATTCTATTCTGTTCTTTCACCCTGTGCGGTGCGTTTATTTAAAGCTGAGATCCAGAGAGGCGGGAGCTGAGCGTGGCTAATGGATCAGGGTTATAATTGGGTGATTTAGTCCAAAAGATTCACAAAAAGAACAGGGGAGATTTTCAGAGGCAGATACCTTATGGATCTGTGCCAAAGCCTCTTTCCTTTCCCCATCTCTTGCTCTCAAAACCCTTCTTCCCTGGTCTCATATGACCTGCAGGCAGGTTGTAATAGAAGCAGGCATTTTTCAAATTGCTTTAATTTGCCCATCTGCCAATGCGATTAATCAAAAGCACGAAATAATTTGGGAAAAGTGGAAAAGTACAGCTGTACATCTGATAGGTCGGACAGAATGTGCATCTCATAAGTTACAGCAACCATAGCAACATACTTTCAGTGAGGGTTGAAGAGTCCAGGAATACAAAATAATGATTATTTGAGCTTGTAATGTCTTTTCAAGCCAAATGAGATGCTGGTACCATTGCACATACATTATGCTTATACAATATGCTTATATAAATGTAAGTTGTATTTAAAGGGATAGTTCACACAAAAATGAAAATTATGTCATCATTTATTCACCCTTATGTTATTACAAACCTGAATAAATGTCTTTGTTCTGATGAACGCAAAGGAAGATATTTAGTAAATCAGTCAGAAGCCCCATTGACTTCAATGGGGATTCTCGTATTTTCTCAGAAAAGTCATATTTTCTTACCCAGTTTGGCTTTTCAAGTAAATTCATCACATCATAAGGATGTTTATAGGTAATTTACAGAACAAATAAATTTGAAATCATACATACAGGTGCATTTATGTGTTTATTTGCGGTTCATGCTGCAACTAAATGCCGTCTGTCTGAGCAAAGCCTTGTCTAAGCATTTCTGTCTTCGTCTGGAGTTTTGCCTAAATCTCCCACTTTCTTTCCTCTGTTTCTCTCAGCGTGTTTCCTTGTAGACGTTTGTGTGGGATGTATCAGGGATGCCAGGCCTGCGCAGATTCATGGACGAGGGATGAACGGGCTTTGATTATCACCTGGCCATGCCGGACAAATGCATCCAGGTGAGCTTCCATCTCCTGTGATTTGTCTCTCTCCACGCAGATGTTCGTCCTTTGTGTTTGGTTCTGTGCAAATGATGTTGTTTGATGTTTGAAGTTCACCGTTTTGGGGTCATCCCTCTTTATGTAGCTGCGGATGTGTCTTTCTTCAGCGTCTGTCTCGCATCCAAATTCCCCGCTGGCTCGGATGTATCCGCGCACGAGCCCCTTCAATTCAGTCCAGGTTTTTGCATAGCTTGTGCCTTTTAAAATGACAAAAGGAAGACTATTGATTGAGTTTGCTGTGTGAGTTCAGGTTATAATCTGACTTCCAGATCTGCTGCACTGTGTTCAGATAGCATTCCCTTTGTTTCTGTGGGCTCTCATTTTCATTTTCGTCTTTCATTTATCCTTTGGCTGCATTTTGAAGGCCATTAAAAGGTTTGCGTATTGATATTCTTGTCTGTGTCTAGCTATTATAATAAGCCTTGGAGTTTATGCAAGTGTATGTTTGCTACCTCTCTCACACACATGTACACGCACACACATACACCTCTCCCTCACTCGGCAAGCCTATTCAATATGACTTACAAAAGTCCAATGACTTTCAAGTCTTGCATAGGAAAATCTAAAATTACATGCTTGGCGCTGAACCAGAACGCAACCCTGAAAAATAATTGAAAACAAGTGAAACAAATCATATTTAATCGTATAAAAATGCCTTGCAAAATTGCATTTTAGCTGAGCACAGAATATTAACTGTAACCGTGGTTTACAATCTTAAAGGAGTAGTTCACAGTAGGTCCCAAACCTCATTTGTGTTGTTCATATTCACAGTCGGAGTGTCAAGCCACTTTCCTCAGCTTTGTTCCCAAAACCATCAGCATTACTGAACAAACAAAAACGAAGAAGGTGACAAAATAAAAAATATCCTTGCAAATATTCTTGCAAGTTAACTTCAGATTTACACTTACACATGCATTTGGCAGCTGCTTTTATCTGAAGCAGTTTTCATTGCATTCAATATCAATTTTATCAGTGTGTGAGGAGTTCAAATGCAAAAACCTCTAAGTGCATCTGACATGTTTTCTTGTAAATAAACATTTTTATCATGTTCGTATGTTTGGGTTCAATAATTTCACTTTAATGGCATTAAGAAATGTTATTAGTCAATACTTGAAATTGCTTATTTTAAAAAATGTCACTTTAGTAATTTCATTGATATGTCACTGTCTTTCGTGGCAAAACCCTCTAAGTGCATGCAAACTTTAATGGCAAAAACCTCAGCGTCTAAAAAAATCAGTTTCTTTGGACAAGACGTAGTAAACAGCTGCAAAATCGCTAAAGATGCAACTTGAAACATTGCAAATGATGAAAGTAAAAATGAAGAAACTGAAACACACATAAGGGGGCGCTGTGATCCATGTCACTGCCACATTGTGGTTGTATTCAGGTCCAAGTATTTATGAGCAGTATTGGGGGTAACGCATTACAAGTAACGTGCATTACGTAATAATATTTCTTTTCTGAAGTAACAAGTAAAGTAAAGCATTACTTTATAAATGTACACATTAATATTTGAGTTAATTTTTAAAAAAGTAATGCAAGTTACTTTTCAGTTTAATTAATTCGATTTAAAAAATTAATGTACTGAATTAAACCGAACGTATTAACTTAGAATTACGTGCTTGTGCGCCTGAGCGGGAACAGTTTGAGTCAAAAACGGAGATGGCAGAACAGAGCTTGACATTTTTGCAATGGAAATATGCAATTTCTGAATGCAGAAATTCTCAGTCATAAAACACACATGCAAGTCCTAAAAGAGATCAAGCCGAAGCCAATTTAGAAAAAGTAGCGCAAAAGTAGTGCAAAAGTAATGCAAAAGTAATGCAAAAGTATTGTAAGTATTACTTTTCATGAAAAGTAACTAAGTAACGCAATTAGTTACTTTTTTGGAGAGTAACTTAATGTTGTAATACATTACTTTTATAAGTAACTTTCCCCAACACTGCTCACAAGTGACTTAAGTTTGAATGTGATCCACAGTGGTTTTGCACGCTGTTGTTCATCCAATTCATCTAAGAGGATTTTGCAAAAAACGATGTTTAATGGATTTTGCCAACAAAGCGGTGTTTTTAAATGGCCTTGGGGCTGTGATTAAGCAGATTTGAAGCAAAAATATCTGATGAACTTAAAATACGAGCTGAGAACATTTGGTTAATATCATTAACAAAAGGGACCATTTAGTGGCTTTTGCAACTGAGCTCCTTATGTGTTTCCTGAGATTGAATGCACTTGCCTTTGCGTGGCTTTTTCCAGTTGAGCTACACTGTAAAAAAAGTCCGTAAAAATTGCAATGTTATTGCAGCTGGGTTGCCGGTAATTTACCGTAGATTTAAATTTATGTTATTTACTGGCAAGAGTTTGTTCCAAGTTAAATCAATTTTAAATATTAACAAGTCTTTATCTTTACAGAATAAAACTATACAATAACAACCTCATGCAAAGCATTCTGGGAATCAGAAATCTTCATCAACCTTTTTCTGTTTTTTGCTTCAGATTTTGTTTCCCAGAATGTTTTGCTTGATGCTGTTTTTTAGTTTTACTCTGTAAAGACAAAGACTTGTAAATGTTAAATGTTCATTTAACTTTGAACAAAATGTTGCTAGTAAATAACATAAATTTAAATCTACGGTAAGTTACCGGCAACTCAGCTGCAATTTCTTCGGATTTTTTACAGTGTATAGGAAAATAGCTACAGTATATTCAGATTACTGAATCTGATGAATATTATCCGGTTTGGATTTACATGAGAGTAAATAAGTGATGACTGAGGACAGAATTTCATATTTGGCTGAAATAATTATTTCTCAACAAACAAAAGTGGCCATCTATCTGCAAATCCCTTGAACCAAGAATTATATACATGCAAACTGTACTTCACTGGGCCATGTAACTCTCTTCATCACAATAAGTTAAAATGTTAAAAAGAGTCAACTGTCTCATAATTTACTACCAACCTTTCCCCCCCTTCTCTCTCTCTTTCCCATCATTTCTCTTTCTCTGTCTGTTCTTCTTCTCCATGTCACAAGCAGCATTAGGGCTTCTCAGCTGCGCGGCCCGCTGTGACGGAGGTCGGCTGAGCGTGGCTTGCTGGTGAAATTAAAATGTCCGCACTCTGAATCGATAATGCAGATGATGAACAGACTGGTGAGAGGCAGGGAGAGAAGATATCTACTGGCCATAATGAAACCTCCCCAAAACCTAATGAAATCATTAAAGATTTCCAGAAAGAGAGCAGATGTTCTCTCTCACACACTGTATTCACTGATGAATACATTAATGTGTGGAATCAATAGTTTTATTAAGGATGCTGTTTGATTGGTAAGCCGGCAAGCAGAGCGAGAGCTCAGTCATACTTCCTGCTGAAGAGAAATGGAATTGGAGATGAATGAATAACTAAAAGACCGATTAGATGAGGAGGTGACTGAGTTTCTGTTGGCCGATAACACAGTTATACAGTAATGTCTACTGCTTACTGTCGTGTGGAATGGGTCAGATTTAACTTTTATACTGTAGGAAAGCCTGGAGTATAGGTTGAATGCACAGCCTTGCAAAGCATTTAAAGGGACACTCCACTTTTTTTGAAAATATGCTCATTTTCCAGCTCCTCTAGAGTTAAACATTTAATCTTTACCGTTTTGGAATCCATTCAGCTGATCTCCGGGTCTGGCGCTAGCACTTTTAGCATAGCTTAGCATAATCCATTGAACCTGATTAGACCATTAGCATCGAGCTAACAAATAACCAAAGAGTTTCAATATTTTTCCTATGTAAAACTCTTCTGTAGTTACATCGTGTACTAAGAACGACGGGAAATTAAAAGTTGTGATTTTCTAGACAGATATGGTTAGGTACGACACTCTCATTCTGGTGTAATAAAGGGCTTTGCTGCCGTAACATGGCAATGATATTACGCAGTGCCTGAAAATAGTCCCCTGCTATTGAAAGTAACCAAGGGGACTATTTTCGGCCAGTGCCTAATATCTATGCCTGCGCTGCAGCTATGTTACATCAGCAAAGTCCTTATTACACCAGAATGAGAGTATAGTTCCTAGCCATATCTGCCTAGAAAATCACAACTTTTAATTTTCCTTCGGTCTTAGTACACGATGTAACTACCGAAGAGTCATGTTTTAAATAAGAAAAATATCGAAACTCTTTGGTTATTTTTTAGCACGATGCTAATGGTCTAATCCGATTCAATGGATTATGCTATATGCTAAAAGTGGTACCACCAGACCCGGAGATCAGCTAAATGGATTCCAAAATGGTAAAAATCAAATGGGAAGCTAGAAAATGAGCATTTTTTTTTTAAAAAAGGTGGAGTGTCCCTTTAACTCGTACATGTACACAGACGTTCAACGCATGATGTAATTCCTCCCCTGTCCTAAATACTACATATTCCTCTACACACATCCACAACCTAGACATACAAAGTATTCATGGTTACAAAAATTGCATTCACTGTCCACAGACTCTCACTTTTGCGTAAAAACTTAACTATACTATACTTGATGCTTAAGTTTGTGTATTGTTATACATAAAGAAATAGTTTACCCAAAAATGAAAATCTGTGTGCGTGCGTGCCTATGTATGAGTTAGAGATCTCGTTTTCTCTGCAAGAAAAGATGGCAAATGCTGGTAATGACGGCAAATAAACCCATTGTCTGTAATTACCAGTAGTGCAACTAGAAAACAGATTAATATCCGTCTGTCCTATCTGGCTACAAAGCTCTCCGCCACCCTTATTTGTTTAATTCATATCCTGGTGCTGAGCTCCATGTGGCAGTTGATTTGATTCATTTGCTTAAGCAAATTAACTGGAATTATCGAATGCTTCTCCATTACCCCCACCCCTCACGTCAACACCCCACCCTTCTGCCCATCTTATCTCGAGAGGAACAATTAAAGCTCATAATGCATAATTGGGATGGGAAGTCTGTACGATTTCTGCTTCCTCATTAAAGAACACTGGGGTTTTAGTTGGGCCTCCGGTGGATGAATTATGTATCGATATACTTTTCACTTACTGTGGTCTGTGAGAGAGATAGAGAGAGAGAGAGAGAGAGAGAGAAGAGAGAGAGGGAGGGAGAGAGGGGGGGTTTAAGTTGATGATAGAAAGAATTGAAAGACAGCTTTCTCTTCTTTCTGTGAGACTGAACTACTGTGATTTTGTAAAATTGCGGGGGAGCAATGTTTGCCATAATTAAATCAACGGTTTGGCCGTGTACTGTAAAGCGTACACTTGCCGTTCCCTGTTTATTTGGTTAGCGGGAGATTTCATGACATTTGAATTATTGTTCATGTACAATGGGAGAGAGAGAAAGTCGAGGCTGCATAACAATGGAGACTAATAAGCTGTTCTTTGAATAATAATCAGATCTTAATATGCTTTCAGACATTGCACACATGGACCGCATTAAGTTGAGTCAACTGTCATCACTGATGCTTTGAATCAAGATCAGCTGTTTTAGTCATGCCAGGTTTTTTACATGCTAGAAGACCAAAGCTGTTTTCTGAATGTCTATACGTCTCAGTTGCTTAAATATATTGTCAGTTTTCTTAATATCATACAGTGTTTCTGTGGAAACCTTAGGTATTCAATAGTCGAACGGTACAGCAGGTGTCTGTACTCCTTTCTCCCTCTGCTGGACAGCTGAGTAATTACAGGTGTCTCTAATATTGACTGAGTAAGGTTATGTCAAAGATTGAAATTATAGTGAAATCATTGACTGAAATCAAACCCTGATGCCCCCTAAAAAAGTTTGAGATTTTAGCCTGGATATAATTGACAGAGTCACAAATATTAACAGCATTTTACATTTCAGTCTGAACATTTGAGCTTATTTTCACCCTTTTGTATCTACACTGTAAAAAATATCAAAACAACATATATTTTTATGTTACTTTAACTTAACAAATTAAGTTAAACTATTTCAGCTTGTTTTTATAAGTTATGTCAACTTATCTCAGGTCAAAAATGTTAATAGTAGGTTCACTTGCTTGTTTTAACTTTATGCAGTAACACTTTACTTAAAGAGGTGTTCATATCACTGACATGACACATTCATAATTATGATACAACATGTGTCATAAACATGAAGGATATTTATGACAACTGTCATTAAAGGTGCAGTGTGTAATTTTTAGAAGGATCTCTTGACAGAAATGCAAAATAATCTACAAAACTATATTATCAGTGGTGTATAAAGTCCTTAATGAACCGTTATGTTTTTATTACCTTAGAACGAGACCTTTGTCTACATACACAGAGGGTCCCCATACATGGAAGTCGCCATTTTGTGCCACCATTTTTTCTACAGAATTTTTTTACTAAGTTGCCTCAGACGATGACATCTTTATCCGGTGGCGGTTACCGTAGCTTCTCTATGTGTTTCAAAAGCGAGGGATGAGCAGTGGACTAAGCCGTTTGTTGCTATTCGCAACCTCACCACTAGAATTTACACACTGCACCTTTAAGTGTTATTTGTTCAATTATGTCATTTTAAATGCAAGAATGACATTGTTTGAAATTTCTTTATTATGACAACTGGACACAAACCAATACATCATAATTTGTCATAAATCTGTCATAAACATGACATAGCAGAATAATGATCAAACTACCTAGCTTTGTGGGTTAACATTAAACTTCTTCTATTTTAAATACCTTTACAAGATGCCACAGACACGTCAAAAGAGTATACTTAACTTTATGTATGTGCACCATACATAAAAAAACTGACAACTAACAGAACTTCTTCTTCCTTACACATAGGCTCCTGAAATTTTGTGGCATAGAAGAAAAAACTAACAAAATTGTTTTAATTATTTTAATTTGTTAATTTAATGTAATGAACTGTTTTTGCATTGATATGGACCCAACGCTGCATGACTTAACCCATTATTGTACTGTTTCTGTTTTCAGTCTTGCAATAAATGCAATAAAATATAATTTTATCAATTTTAATTATTATTATTATTATTATTGAATTATTTATTTTATTTCTTAACCCCTTCAGACCCAGCGTCCACTGAAATGGACATCATGTTTTGTGGTTCAAACCAATAAAAAAGCAGATCAACCAATCGAAATAAGGAACACTGATTAAAAACCTGAAAAATCAGGTCTGTAGGGGTTAAACACTTGAAGGAAATTTGAAAAATACATTATGAACTGAAGAATATTCATGACGCTGTTATATTCATTAACACTTAATGACATTTAAATGACAGATTATATTTGTACAACAGTAGTTGAGGTCAAGAAAAATATTCATGACGGTGTTATAAAACTATATGACAGAGTATTAACACTTAATGACATTTTAATGACAAATTTGTATCACTGGTACAAAGTGGTCCGTTATGTGGTCTTGGTAATGTCAAGTTGTCATGACAAGTTATGATGTATTGGTTAATGTCCAGTTGTCATAACAAAGGCATCTCAAACAATGCCATCTTTGCATTAAAAATGACATAATTAAACAAATGACACTTTGCAAAAACATGCATAAAATCTACTTTATGTTCATGGCACGTGTTATCATGATTATAAAGGCGTCATGTCACTCTTATGAACACCCCTTCAAGTAAAGTGTTACCCTTTATACTGCAACTTTACTCACATGTACATGTACTGATCACTCCATGATATTGAATGTTATTTACCTTAATTTGCTCATAATTAATGTTTTTCTGTTATTCTTTCTTTGTAACTCACATTGACTAAACTGGAAAAGTTTAGCGTGTGAAAGTCGGTAAAGTCAGAAACTGGTAATATTGATTGAATTAGACTTTAAAGTGCATCTCCGTGTGTGGATGTTGACCTGTTTGACATCTGGGAGTTGGCCATTCCCTTTAGAGATGGCACAGCAGCTTATCATCTATTGATTCATCTATTTATGTTCCTCCTCTTCTCATAAACACAAACACGGGCACAACATCTGCTGCATTTCAATATGCCATTACAAATTTAAATAGGATGTACTGTTTAATAATGATAAAGTTTACATGAACGCATCCAAAGTCTTTGGTGACATTGTTGGATTAACTTTTTTTGCTAAACCATGATTAGTTTGAGTTTATGTTTTGTACGGTGAATAAACATTGCGATAATGCTATAGCTCTACTGGTAGCCTTAGCAACAACAAGGTCATAGGTTCAAATCCCAAGAAACACACACTGGTAAAAATACTGTATACTTTGAGTGCACTGAATGTCTCTTTGGATAAAGTGTCTGCCAAATGCATAAATGTAAACCTATGCTGTGTTTTGCACTGTGTACAGTGTAGTTTATAAATCATGACAAAAACCACAAATTATTCTTTAGAGTAAATAAACTGCTTAATGAGAGCTAATATCCATTTTAAAGACTGATTACAATTTGATTTCATCCTCGTTTCACAAACATTTCAGACTCCCAACGCTATTTCCACCTCATATTAAAGTCTTTCTGTGGAGACTCATGTTTCTGTTTCAGTGGCTCAAAGGCACAGGCATACAGCAGCTTCCAGCACTGTTCAGGGTGGAATTGAAGGCTGTATATAATGATTCTTCTTTTAAAGGCCCACGGGTGCGAAAACATTGAGTTTCCAAAAGCGGTTTGTGGTTTCTACCTCCTATCTCCTTTAGGTGCCTTTGCATTTGCATACTAACCTCATCTAAATAAAAAAAAACATCAAATCACATGAAAGGAGAAATGGGTTTAGAGATGGCTGTTGTTTCATAATATATGTGGAATACCTCTCTATTTCTGTTCTTTGCATTTCATGTTGCTTATCTGCGCATTCCAGTTTTAGGCTTTACTGCACATTCGCTCACAGGATGGGGAGTGTTTTTAAATTCTGCATCAGACCCCAACATTCCTTCATCATTTCTGTGACGCTCATATTAAAAGGAAACGTGAGCTGAAGTTCTTGTCGCATTCAGTGAACTGTAATAAATTATCCAGCAAACATTACAAAGGAGTCATACTGTAGCATATTTCGGCTGGAAAGACGCAAGTGTGCCAACATTGGCCTGATGTACTCTCTCCACAAGAAATTCGATGATGGTCTATGGGTGGGTTAAAACACAGACAGGAGAAATGACGGGTTACCGTTCACACCCAGTATATTATAGAAGTTTAATCAGAAAATAAATATGCTTGCACAATATATGTAAGTGATTTCTCCGTTTTGTTTTTTTTTTCAGAGCAATGGGTGAAATAATCTCGCAAAATGAAACAAAAATGAGAGAGCAGCCGCTTTCGTTTTAGCAATGAGAGCTTAAAGACTGTGCTGATCACTGTGGGTTTGTGCTAGAAGTCAGGTGCCCGGTACATCATACATTAGATCAATAAGGAGAAAGTAAGAGGTCATTTGTGGCTGTTCGAAACATTCGACCACAAGAGCGTCTACACCGCAAAAGCAATACGGTCAAATACGTTTTTGACTATCTCTGAATGCGTTTAAAAGTGGACAAGCTCAAACAGCTTTACACTCCGTTTACACCTGTATTTAGTGTCACTCACTTGTAATCTGATCGACCAAAATTCATCTTAAAGGAAAACAACACCGTTTTTCAATATTTTACTATGTTCTTACCTCAACTTTACAAATTAATACATACCTCTCTTTTTTCAATGCGTGCACTTAATCTTTGTACAGCGCATCGCGAATCTGTTAGCATTTAGCTTAGCCCCATTCATTCCTTAGGATCCAAACAGGAATTAATTTAGAAGCCACCAAACACTTCCATGTTTTCTCTATTTAGTAACACGAGTAATTATGGTGGCACAAAACAAAATTTGGTGGCGATTTTTTAAGCGGATAAAAAATGAGAACTACTGTATATTGTATAGTGGAAAAGCACTTCATTTGCAGCAACATCATCACGCCTGAAGATCATCACGTTTTATTTTGTGCCACCATACTTACTCGTGTAACTACTCATGTATTTAAAAAGGGAAAACATGGAAGTGTTTGGTGGCTTCTAAATTCATCCCTGTTTGAATCCTAAGGAATGAATGGGGCTAGGCTAAATGCTAACACATTCACGGCACGCTGTACGCTGTATACCGTAAAACTTCAAATAATAGCCGAGTCCCAAATAGACGCCTGTCTCTTTTAGACGCCTGGTGTGACGACAGTTTGGGTAAATAAACGCCTGTCTCAAATAAAGGCCTGGTCTGTTTTTTAGTTTCGGGTTGTATTTAATCTTCTAAAACCCGTCAGACAGTCTGTTTAAGACAGTTCTATGGTGCAGATTGAACACGCTAAAGTTTGTTTTGCTTACCGGTAGATGTCACGTGACAGACGCAGTCGTTCCTTTAATCATCACTATGACAACACAACAAGCTTCGTCGCCAGGATTGAGGTGATGATGACAGTAGCGAAGTGGCAACCGGGAGAGTCATGACTTTTCCCCGTGGGCCGGTAGTGTTTTGAGGCCGCTGACAATAGCCGGGCTTTCAACCTTTTGTCATGCATGCACTCCCGCCACACATTGTATTTCTCACGCGGAAACACTATTTATCATATTTAATATGCTGCAGCGCCCAAAATGTATCTGGCCGCACTGCTCTCTCTCTCTATCAAGCCCGTCTTCCCTAGAGTTCTAGTCGAGCGAGCCAATACAAAAAAAAAGAAAGAGGCTACACAATAGCCAATCAGAAAATAGCACTGTTGTATCTGGGTAAGATTTCACGTAACAACCAATAAAAAACATATCCTTGTTTGCTTTATTTATACTGCCAATAATTTAAGACTGCTGTTATTACACAAACTAAATTGTTAAACACATTCAAATTAAAAATAAAACGTAATATGTGGTAACCTCCTGCTGTCATGCTGGAACAATTAAATTAAAAGCCTGTCTCTTATAGACGCCTGTCTCTTTTAGACGCCTGGTGTGATGATAGGTTTGGGAAAATAAAAGCCCGGGCTATTATTTGAAGTTTTACGGTAGGTATGTATTTATTTGTGTAAGTTGAGGTAAGAACATAGTAAAATATTTAAAAACGGTGGTGTTTTCCTTTAATACCAGGTGTAAACAAGGCCATAATCAAATTAAGGTTTACGTTGATTAATTGGCATTTGGGGATTTGCATAATAACCAGTGATGTAACTAACCTAACATTCAACCAAGCTTGTTCTTCTGTTTTTTAAAAAGCAAGGTTTATACAAGAAACCGCTAACTATCAAAACTCATTAATCAGCTCATTAAACCCCAGCAATGTGAGAAAACTATATTTGCAGTTTCTCTGGTTTTATTATGAAAAATAAATAGACATGCATGTATAGTTTGACACCAGATGTGTTTGCACGCACAACAAAATTACCGATAATGGTCAACATGATAAAAGCACACTTTGTTTGTTCATTATAAATGTGATGTTTAATATTGTAAATAGTAATGCATTTTCTCATTGTGATTGGGATTTGAGCAATATTGTGCTTTGCTTGTTAAACACAGTTTCATTATAAAGATGTTGACACTTAAAATCATACTTTTTTATTTATTTATTTTTTATTTTGAGAGAGGGCCGAATTAAGCTGAATGTGCAATATTTGTCATTACCACACGCCATCCTATTGCACAATTTACCTTAAAAAAAATCACCCATAATATGGTTGCAGAAACCCCATCCTTTGTTAGATTTCACAAGTAAATTAGTGCCTCCTTATGGGGCTTTTGTACTGTAAATCAGGGCCATTTTCAGATTGTTAAGCACAAACAGTGTAAAATTGTCCTTGTAACCAATCATATTTATTTTTTCCAACAAGCCGTGGTGCAGTACCAAAAATGCTGCAATTCTGTTTCATTCACATTGTATTGTTAACACATACAGCGAATCAAACCAAGAATCAAACATTCTGTCTTAAACTTTCAAGTAGTTTATTTTAATGATTCTGCCTATTCAAATAGATGTAAATTAACTAAACTGGTTCAATATTGCCACAATTACTAAGATCCTTTTTGAACATGCATGATTTAAAAAATGTATATTTCTAAGTCACATATAAAAGCTACATAAATATCCAAATTTGTCTTAATCTAAGCCTTGTCTGTGAAAGTTAACGCTATTAGGAAAATTTAATAAGAGTAGCCTTAAAGGAACAGTATGTAGGTTTGTGGCCAAAACTGGTATTGCAATCACAGAACTTGTGGCTAAAACTGGTACTGCAATCATACAACATAATCATCAGTTGAGGTCTGCAACTCCACTTTTTAAATGACAATATCCTGACCAGACCACTGTTGTCAGTGATATAAGTATTTGAAATGAAAATGATTTCTTAATGTCTAGTGACATATCAGGGCCATTTTATGATTAATTGATAAAAAATTCTTACATACTGTTCCTTTAAATATCTTTATAATTCTGCCATTCTCGTGTGATATTAATACATTTTTTTTTTTAGATTTTATCTATGAACAAGTTTCATGTTTAAACCTCCATGCTTTTTTGAGTATTTACATTTTGCCATGGAAAAATTAAACACATTAAAATGTTTCATATCCCCTATGACTTCTGCTGTATGCATGAATGAATAACCATGTTTGTTAAAAGAGGAAATCATGAACCACAACCAATAACAGAAGCCTGAATTAAACATACAATATAAACACATCTGTCTAGACTGCGGTTGTGTAAATCATTTTGAAACTGAATGCAAATCTGAAAGTGACTGTAAGATTATGTGAATATAATTCATCTTGTAGTTTTCCATGTCTGGTGGTCAGCCTTCCTTTATCATTAAAGCACAAGGGCAACAAGGCAGTAAAATGGTTAATGAATGCGCCCTCTCTTTCCAGCTCGTGATTAATGCTGTTTTATATGATCCCTTTTCTGTAGCTGTTCTTAACATCACGATCGATTGCAAAGATTTACAGCTCATTACCAAATACTGATGAGTGTACAGCGGTCTGTGGAGTACTGGTGGAGTGAAGCAGTCTGTGCGATGGTGTTCAAAGCATTCATGTTGTATAAAACAATGCTGGATGTACATTTATGATCTCAGACAGAGATTACTTCCTATTGGGTTTCATAATAATATTAGTCACGTCACAAAATACATTTTTTATCCAAAGAGACCTAGAGTGCATTCAGGCAATACATTTTTTATCACCAGCATGCGGGTTCCCTGGGAATCGAACCCACAACTTTTTGTCCTGTTAACACAATGCTCTACCAAGCTACAGGAACACTTAGTTATCCCTATTTTGCACACAAATTTAAAACAAAAATTTGATTCTGTACTGTGTTTTCAGGTGGAATAGGGTATTCAATAAGAAAATATTGTGGAATGCAGTGTATGTGGAGGACTTTTATCCTCAGCAGACACTTTTGGGGAACCTTTCAGAACATCCTAATCAGTGGCGGCTCGTGACTGCTCATCCGAGGGGCTCAAATTCAAAATATGTGTTCGAAGTGTCATGTGTGTTGCTCGTGTTTTCAAAATATGTGTTTATTGCGTCATGTAAACCATGTGCATCAAGTGTTTTGTCAAAATAAGTGCTTGCTGCACACGTCAAAACTATTTATGATAAAAGAGTCGCTCACGTTCACAAAATACACGCAAGACACTCCCTAAACAGTCAACTCTGATTACGCATGAGATTATGCGAGTATCTGGCAAACGCTAGCGTCTTTTTTATCATGAACTTTTTAGACGCATCTGCAGCAGTCACTTATTTTGACAAGGCACATAGGTTCACTCGACGCGCAGACACATATTTTGAAATTATGAACCACACACATACCGGCTACATACATGTTGTGATGAACTTCGCACCGAGCGCCCTCGAAAAAAGAAGTCACCGGCCGTCACTGATCCTAATGTATCCCAGTGGAAACTTTTTCTCAAATCTCTAGTTATATGATATTATTACTGTAACATTTAAGGGTACTGTGTGGGATTTTAGCGGCATCTAGTGGCGAGATTACGAATTGCAACCAACCTCAATTTCAAAACGCATTGAGAAGCTACGGGTGCTGTCACAAGACAAACATGTCGTCTTCTGAGACAATGTAGGAACGAAACGCACTCTGTGTTGTTTGTCCATTTAGGCTACTGTAGAAACGTGACGCTAATTCCATGTAAGAGCACCCGTGCTGCTCATTCTAAGGTAATAAAAACAATACAATTCATAATGTAAGGTCTTTATACACCATTGATAATATAGTTATGTATATTATATTGCATTTCTGTCAAGAGATCCTTCTAAGAGTTACACATTGCACCTTTAATACATAACCTGCATTTAATTTCTATGTTAACTGTGTACAGATTTTGGAAATGCCAACGCTATCTCACGAAAATTCGTACATATTTTACGAGTTGGCTAATTTGAATGAATTCATATGACCACATTCGTAATTTTTTGTATAATTTGCCTTGACAGCTGTGTCGTTAGGGTTAGGTAAGGGGTTGGGGGTTGGGTTTCGTTATTGTTGTTTTTTATGAGAGTCGTACATTTTTGCACGATTAACTTTGTATGAATTCATACGAATTAGCCAGCTTGTAAAATATGTACAAATTCTCGTTCAGATCAGGCTGGAAATGCAGCAGTACCAAAAGCAGTTGCCTAAACAAGGGGTTCGCAAACGTTTAATTCATTGACCAACTTAAACAGATATAATCAATCCCCGGACACACCAGAATATTTTAAAATAGAAATATGAGAAAAAATTCACATTTTTCTATTTTAGAAATGAGTAGTTTTAATTAGTTTTATAAATAAAGCATGTTTAAAGAGCAAGAGCTACATAAAGAGAAACATATGCAGAGAAAGAAAACTAGAGTATAGGACAGTTTATTCTCCAGCTAAGCCCTAGGCGAGACTCTGTGTGGGAGGAGATTCCTCTAATCTCAGGGAAAACAAAAAAAAAAACCAACAACAACAAGGATGTTAGGAGAAAGACAGCTAAAAACAACCAGCTTTTAAAAATTCACCACAACGTCAATGCATTTCTCTCTCACAGAAGCCCAATCCTTTCACCGGCTCTGTCCTCTGTCTATAAAAACAAATTGCTGCTAATGACAAAGTGAGATGCCATCCCATCAGGCAGTGTGGGAGCGTTCCTAATAAGGCCTGGAAAAGTACTGTTTAAACTGAGAAGTTTCAGAATAGCGATTGTGAAAATGTGGGTGGAAGATGTCTTCCCTTCTGCTGACAGACTGAGAGAGCGAAAGCGATCGAGAGAAGGGATAGATGGTGGGAGGCTTTGAGGAAGAGTGGATGGCAGGGCACAGCCACATTGATTGGCTCCATCTTGCCTGTGGGCTCTGTCGATTGTGCCCCCTCTTAAAAGGTTGCAGTGTTATTAAAAGGTTTCTTTTATCTGTCCGTCACCCTTCTGCTCTAATGATGGTGAGCGGGAGAGGAGGAGCATGGGAAGAAGAGAGGGAGAGATGGGCTGTCAGAGTCACTTACTTCTGTCTATTTGCTTCCAGGAGTAATTCCCTAGGCTGCAGTTGGAACATCCTGTTAGTTTTACATATGCACCATTAGTGACTGGTTATATGTGCTAATGACTGAAATGCATCCTAATTGTGTTTGTGGTGCATTAGAACATGAACTGTTTCCTGCTGAAAAAATATTTTTGCTGGTCTTAGTTGGTTTGGGGTGGTTTAGCTACTCTTTCTGCTTGGTCAAGCTGGTATGTAGCTAAAGGTCCATCTGGTCTCCTAGACTGACAAGCTGGTAAGTGACCAAATAAAAACCAGGCTGGGTAGACCAGGATATATTAGAAAATCATCTTAGTCTGACTTTAGATGTTTGGAAATTACACTAACATAGATAATGCTTCAAATGTGCTTTTTGATAGGAAGTGTGCTGCCTTAGGATAATTGTTGCTTGGTGGATAATGAAAATGGAAAGGAAAATCCATAGACTTACAGCAAAGTAGAAGTTGGAGCAAAATTTATTTTCACTTGAGCCAGTAACAACCCCCATTACATCTTAATAATCCCAGAACAACAACTTAGCAACCACTTAGAACACCTTAGCAATGCCATAGCAACAACCTGGCAACCACACAGAACATCATAGCAACCCTGGAGTAACAACTTCAAAACCACCCATTACACCCGGGCAACTCTAATGCCACAACTAATGCAAGCAATCACTCAGAACACTTAACAACCTCAAAGACACAACTTAGCAACCACTTAGAACACCTTAGCAACAAACTGGCAACCACTAAGAACATAATGGAGTAACAACCTGACAGCCACCCATTACACCTGGGCAGCCCCAATGCTACAACCAATGCAAGCAATCACTTAAAACACCTTACTGTAGCAACCCCAAAGAAACAATTTGACAACCACTCAGAACACTTTAGCAACCCATAGCAACAATCGTGCAACCACTCAGAACATACTAGCAATCCCATATCAATAGCCTGGTAACCACCCATTACACTTTAGGCAACCCTAGAGCAACAACCTGGCAACCACTCAGAACACCACACCTTATCATCCCTAGAGCAACATCTTGGCAACCACTCAGAACACCTTAGCAACCCCATAGCAACAACTTGGAAAACACTTAAAACATCTTAGCGACCCCATATATGAACAGCCTGGCAACCACCCATTAAACCTTTTCAACCCCAGAGCAACAACCTGGCATTCACTCAGAACACCTTAGTAACCCATAGCAACAATTGTGCAACCACTCAGAACATATTTGCGATCCCATATTAAAAGCCTGGTAACCACCCATTACACTTTAGGCAACCCTAGAGCAACAACCTGGCAACCACTCAGAACACCACACCTTATCATCCCTAGAGCAACACCTTAGCAACCTCATAGCAACAACTTGGCAACCCCATAGCAACAACTTGGCAACCACTCAGAACACCACACCTTATCATCCATAGAGCAACATCTTGGCAACCACTTAGAACACCGTAGCAACCTCATAGCAACAACTTAGCAACCTAAATCATCCCTAGAGCAACAACCTGGCAACCACTCAAGACACCTTAGCAACAACATAGAAACCATTAAGAACACCTTAGCAACCCCATAGTAACAACCTGGCCACCACTCAGAACACCTTAGCAACCCCAAAGCAACAACTTGGCAACCACTCAGAACACCTTAGCAACCCTACTATAGCAACAACATGGCACCCACTCAGAACACCACACCTTATCATACCTAGAGCAACATCTTGGCAACCACTTAGAACACCTTAGCAACCTCATAGCAACAACTTGGCAACCACTCAGAACACCTTAGCAACCCCATAGCAACAACCTAGCAACCACTCAGAACACATTGGCAGCCCCATAGCAACAACTTGGAAAACACTTAAAACATCTTAGCGACCCCATATATGAACAGCCTGGCAACCACCCATTAAACCTTTTCAACCCCAGAGCAACAACCTGGCAACCACACAGAACACCTTAGTAACCCATAGCAACAATCGTCCAATCACTCAGAACACTTTGGCAACCCAAAGCAACAATCGTGCAACCACTTTAGGCATCAACCTGGCAACCACTCAGAACACCACACCTAAATCATCCCGAGAGCAACAACCTGGCAACCACTCAAGACACCTTAGCAACTACATTGAAACCATTAATAACACCTTAGCAACCCCATAGTAACAACCTGGCAACCACTCAGAACACATTGGCAACCCCATAGCAACAACTTGGCGAACACTTAAAACATCTTAGCAACCCTGTATATGAACAGACTGGCAACCACCTTTTAAACCTTATCAATCCCAGAGCAACAACCTGGCAACCACTCAGAACACCTTAGCAACAACATAGAAACCACTCAGAACACATTAGCAACCCCATAGCAACAACCTGGCAACCACTCAGAACACATTGGCAACCCCATAGCAACAACTTGGCAAACACTTAAAACATCTTAGCAACCCCATATATGAACAGCCTGGCAACCACCTATTAAACATTTTTAACCCCAGAGCAACAACCTGGCAACCACACAGAACACCACAGCAACCCTACCGCATCAACCTGGCAACCTATCACTTCTGTATTAAGTTTTGAGTTTAACAAGCAAACACCACTCACATTTTTCTCAGACAGTCTAAAAATAAAGTTTGTTGTAATGAATTAAATATATCCTAACCACATAATTTTCTTCCTCTCTCGCTCTCTTTTTTTCTCTTCACCCTGCACTCCCAAACAAACTCTAAACAAACACAAGCTTTCTGAACTAGTTATCAGTGTGCTCCGAAATGTTTATGAAATGAACTGATGTGCCAAATGAATATGCTCACCGGGGGAAAAAACATCCAGAGGTAAATACTCATAATCAGAAACAGGTGTCTCGCAGCGAGCAGGTGTTTCAGCGGAACGAAGACTAATCCTGTGTTCTGACACGCAGGGTGCCAGACTCACTCTGTTATCCAGCTGTACTCATTGACCCTTGAACGCTCAAACCGTGTCTGATCAACATGGAGCACTTGTAGCGAGAAACCTTTATAGGTCACCTTGTGCAAACGCAACTTCATCCTTCGTTTCGACTCTTACGGAGTGCAAGCTCGTTCTCAAATAAGTCATTGGAGGACAACACAGACCGCTGATCCGTCCAGTGACCTGAACAACACAGCCATCGACCAACCCACCGACCCACAACTGCCGTCCGTATTGGCAAAGTCAGTGGGCTTCACCGGCTCTTGCCGTTAGTGTGGTCAATGAGCCAGTATTCCACTTCAAGATGGCTGTTCCATCACAAATCACAGGGCGAAGGGGGGCCAGCGTGGGGGCATCCGAATGCAGAGGAGCGATCTGGGATTTCACACATGGGCAATCCCACACCTGGACTATGGAGGACTTTCGGGCCGTTGAGCTTGCTACATTGAATTTTGTCCTGAGCTGACTCTCAAATGCGGCTCTGACCTCAGCTTGACACTGCAGCAAAACGTCTAGCTGTCCGAGCGGTCTGCCTGTCATATCCTATTCAAAGAGTCATGTATCTCACCTTATCCGATTCAGTTTGTAACACGCCACGCAGCGGATGTTTTCAGGTAACAGAGTGTGAACAAGAATTGGGATAACTTGGATATAAAACCGGATTCTGGGTAATTCAGTTCTTACAGTCAAATGATATTCTGTTATGTTAAGTACACTGTCCGAAAAATGGTCCCTAGCTGTCACTGGGGCGGTACCCTTTTAAAAATTATGCATTTGCACATAATATGGTCATATTAGTACCTCAGAGGTACATACTGGTACCAAAGAGTGCATATTCGTACCTAAAAAGTAAATATCGGTTCCAATATATTATCTGTGCCTAAATGGTACATATTAGAACCTTTATAAAGAGAACTGCTCCAATGACAGCTTTTTCATGAATTTTTTATGAATATTGTATACGAAATGGCAACAGGAAAACACACTCTTAATACACATGCATATACAGTACCATAACATACTAAATAATTGTCTCTGTACTATAGTTATTTTTTTATACATACACTATGTTTTTGAAAAATTACCTGAATAAGTTTATTTACATGGTGTTGCAAGATTCTTTAAAAAAAACTACCAAAACATGTACCTTTGTACATATATTTCGTAAAAACATGGTAATACTATGGTACTTTTTGTTAGTGTAGCAGACTTTTTACACTTGTACTTATACTTTTGTTTGCTTAAAGGATTAGTCCATTTTCTTAAAAAAATCCAGATAATTTACTCACCACCATGTCATCCAAAATGTTGATGTCTTTCTTTGGTCAGTCGAGAAGAAATTTTGTTTTTTGAGGAAAACATTCCAGGATTTTTCTCATTTTAATGGACCCCAACACTTAACACTTTACTCAACACTTAATTTCAGAGTTTCAAAGGACTCTAAACGATCCCAAACGAGGCACAAGGGTCCCACCCAGAGAAACGATTGTCATTCCTGACAAGAAAAAATATGCTCATCTAAACCACAACCTCTCGTCTATCTCCGGACCTGTGACGCCAGGTCTCACGTAATTGCGTAATGACGTCAAAAGATCACGTGTTACATATATGAAACGCACATTTGCGGACCATTTTAAACAACAAACTGACACAAAGATATTAATTAATATCATTCCACATACAACAACGTCCAAATGGTCCTCTTTCTCCACACTTGTAAACACTGCGGCGGAGTTTTGCATACGTCATCCGTGACCTCTTGACGTAATGACGTTTTGCGTGAGGTCGCGCTGGCGCATCACAGGACCGGAGATAGACGAGAAGTTGTGGTTTAAAAGTGCATATTCTTTATTTTTCTTGTCAAAAATGACAATCGTTTCGCTAGATAAGACCCTTTACTTTTGCCTCGTTTGGGATCGTTTACGGTCCTTTGAAACTCAGATTAAAAAAAAAACGTTAAGTGTTGAGTTAAATATTATGTGTCTATTAAAGTCCATTAAATGAGAAAATTCCTGCAATGTTTTTCTCAAAAAACATAATTTCTTCTTGACTGAACAAAGAAAGAGATCAACATTTTGGATGACATGGTGGTGAGTAAATGATCTGGATTTTTTATTTTATTTTATTTATTTATTTATTTTTTTGAAGAAAATTGACTAAACGTTTAATTGTCAATAAAGGATGCAAAAGGAAGTTAGAGATGAAGATTTGATGATGAAGATGAAGATTATGCAAACACTCTGATCAACAAAGAGGCTTGTTTGATTTATTAGAGCCGCCATCAGGTTTGTTCATATTATCTCTGCTGACAATGGCATCAATACTTTCTCTCACTGTCTTACAGTTCTTCCAACATTTCTGAGATATGATATTCACATTCTTATATAACATTTGTCACATTGATATCTGTTTTATGAATTATAAAAGAGCAACCACTGAGCAATACAATGTTCCTCTGGTACAGTTCTTAACAAGGTTAAGTAAGAATGTTTTGGTCAACCAACTTCATCAGAACACACAGGATATCTCTACTTGTTAGATGTAATGCTATTAAAAAATTTTTACATCTTATATGATTTTCAAAATGTGATAGACCACAAACATGAGGATTAAAAAATCCTAGATTTAACCGTTTTGCTCCTATAGCTGCACACGAACAGATTTTCAACCAGAGTCTCGACTGTAAACACAGGAAATCTTACGATGTCTCTTGCGGCCAAACATGACTTTAATATTTACGATTCGCGATCGGGGTGGCTTTCTTCCGATCAGGTTCGGACACTCTCAACACACCTCACACCAAAGAAATTCTGATAAGATAATCTGTAATACCATCAAGATTATCCCCAACAAACATTTGGACGTGTGATGACCGTTGAAAAGACGTCCGTTCGTCACGTCCCGTCCGCGTTGAAAAATATATCCAAAATGAAAGTTGAGCCGACGTCTTTGACGTCATCTGGCCGTGAATTACACGTCTTTTCTGCACGTCCCTGGACGTCTAAATGCGCCGTATTTTGGATGTTTAAATGTGTTCCTGCATAGTTTAAATATATGTTTTAAGCCCTCATATAGCAAACATGTGGACGTTTTATGACCGTTGAAAAGACGACCCTTCGTCACGTCCCATCGCGGTTGAAAAATACCCTAAATTAAAGTTGAGCGGACGTCTTTGACGTCATTTGGCCGTGAATTACACGTCTTTTCGGCCCGTCCCTGGACGTCTAAATGTGCCGTCTTCTGGATGTTTAAATGTGTTGCTGCATAGTTTAAATGTATGCATATAAAATGAATATACACCCATTGTGTAACATCGTGAAAGGCAATCAATTGTATTGAGGTTTAACACATATTCACAAAGGTTCAAAATCAGTTCAAAATTGGTCCAGTCAGACCTGGACGTCCATAAACCGTTTTAACCACGTGTACTTCACAAACACATTAAAGAATACATTATTTGTGGCCATAACAAAAAAAGAAGCATGTTCTGATTTAGCACTTTTTATTTTTTTAAACCATTTAACTATAATAACAACTTCAAAACACTTTCTATAAAGGATGTTAGGGTTAGGGTTTGTTATTTATTTGGTTTGTGTTGACCTTCAACTGTAAATAAAACGAAATTGTAATTAATGATATTAACTCCACAATAACAACTCCAATTTGTTAATGTATTTTCAAACTGAGACATTTACCTGACTTGGGTTTTGGGTGGTTATATTTTGGAGGGTCTGTGTAGGACACAGTGCCTTTAACAGCTTGTTTATTTTTATTTGGATGAGGCTCTGCTTTTCCTTTGTACAAAACAAAAGCAAAGGAAGTTAATCAAACAAACACTTCTGCTAAACTTTTAATGCAAAACAGTATTTAATATTTTGCATGTGCAATGTTTAGGCAATCAAATCATTGTAATTCCATTAATGCCAAATAACTTTTATTTTTCAGATAATTTACTTTCTGAAAGAGACTTTCAAGAGGCTACATTAATAAGTTACTTTGACTGCATCCTTAAACATACTTTATACCATGTATAAGTTCAAAGTACGTTAGCTTTTAGTCTTCTAGCTAATTATTGCAATACTCAGTGTGGACAATTCTGGCAACGTTTATTTCGGAGCCTTCGTGTCAAACAAGTAAAACTTAAGCACGTTAATCAAATAATACACAATGTACTTACCCAACAGTAGATTTTTGAATGATATATAGACAAAACTCCCTCGTAATCGCTCCTCGTGTTTGAATGTGAACTTCCGGAAGAACGCGTGACGTCACCACTATCTCGCGAGATAATCTGTCCTATCGCGGGATTTTGTAATATCCCCAGATTTATTACTATATTTCTTAAATTAAAAGCACAGTTTTTGAAATTACATCCAACTCAGACCTAAATGGTGACCGGATATGTATCTGTTTTACATTTATATGCATACATTCAATAATAAAACAGGTTGGAATAATGACTAAAATGCAGCGTGGCTTTGCAATCACACTGGGCACTTTGTGATTATAATTTATTTAAACAAGATAAAGTTAATATATTTACTTTGTATACAAATCGTGTATTTCATAAAGATTATCCTGTTTTTTTCCTACTAGTCTAGTCTAGACGTGTAAAAGACGTCAGTGGACGTCTATTCACAACCTCTTAAAAACCTACTTTTTGCACTTAAATTAATTATTGCAGTATTAACCAAGGTGTAAGCACAGCATTTGCATATTTCACAATGACTTTATAGAAGGTTTATGATTTTTTATAGAGGGTCATGATGGACTATAAATGCACGTGTAAAAGACGTCACCTAGTGACGTCCTCTTACAACCGATTCACAACAGGGTATAAATATTGAAGCACGCGTAGTAAAAGTCAAAGTAACAATTATACATGCAACCCCATAGAACTATAAACATGTACAAATGTATCTGAATGCATTTTTATGAAATGTTCTGTGTTACATATTTTCACCGATTTGTGCCGTCATACCGCGACTATTTTTGGCTAGGGACACGACGTTGCGGTCGGACCAATGTTTGCTGGGTCGGGACATAGGATTGTCAGAAGGGGGGAAATCAGCCCAAAATTAGCCCGATTATGGTTTGGTGTGTGTCCAGCATTAGTTGAACACCTGTATTGGTCGTTCTGATTGATGGACGAAGGGGTCCACAAAATGAGTGTTCTCATTGCCATGACAACCGTCATGAACTGCTGCATCCATCTACACAAATCCATCCATCTTCTCACTCACAGCATCTTCATGGCTAAGTCTGCTTGGGAATCCTTTAGTATTGTGAAAGTTGGGTGTGTTGTTTTTGACAAGAATAAACTAAGTTATGCTGTAAAAGTTAGAAATGTTTAGCTATATTGCATAAGTCTATGTGGATCATATGTTGTACTCTGAGAATTATTCTGTGGATTTGAAATGGTTAGTACCCAATGTTGATGTGAAAGGATAGTTTAAGCACTTTAGAGGAAAGCAGAATTTCATGAAACCAGTAAAACACGCTTTAGAGATGAGTTTAAAATGTCTAATTTGTACAAAGATGTTTACTCCATTATTGAGTAAGGAGAGAAAAAAAAATGAGCGTTTGCAGTTCCTTGATGTTTTCTTGTTTACTAAATAATGCACTCATACAGTACATGAACTCATTAGGTAAATTGTAGTGCTGGGCAAAGATTAATCCGGATTAATCACATACAAAATAAAAGTGATTTTTTTTTGCATAATATATGAGAGTGTGCTGTGTGTAATATAAATACACACACATTCATGTATGTATTTTATAAACATTTACATGTGTATATATATTTATTATATTTTTATATATTCTATATGATATAATACATTTAAAAATTATTTCTGAAATGAATATCTGTATCTGTGTGTGTTTAAATATACATAATAATTATACACAGTAAACACACATATATAATGCAAAAAAAAAAACACTTTTATTTATTTTGCATGCGATTGGCCAGTACTACTAAATTGTTTTCTTTCTTTTATGAAATTGATAGTTTGGGCATTGGATGGTGATACAGTGTTGTTGCTGAACAGTAGGTTTTGAGGTCCAAAGTTGGGTTTGACGTCAAACAGACATTGGGCTCTATCTTACAATGCGTGACGCAAGTGTCTTTTGCTAGTTTTCACCCTGTGCAATTATAATTTTTAAGTTTAGCACCACTTTGTTTAAATAGCAAATGCATTTGCGCCCCCTTTTGCGCTCATGGGCGTTCTGGTTATTGGCGCGTTGCTATTTTGAGGCAACTAAAATAGGCTACGCCATTGACCAACTAAAACCTGGTCAAAAGTCTAAAGTCAATGGCGCAATATGTTTTTTTGTTATTTAAAGAGCGCATTAGTAATATGCGACTATAAAAGGGACGACAACGCGGGTTTGCTTATTACACACATGAATGCGCAGCAGAACAAAAATGCTTTTAAATATGAAATATTAAAGGATTGAATGTAAAAGATTATTATTGAGTCTCTTGGACATAAAAACGACTAACTATGAGACGTTAGAAGGCACAAAGAGCTGCTTCACCCTGCAGCCTGGTAAGTAAATAAATGCTTTGCTTTAAACAAATCCATCTGTTTTTAAATGTTTTTTAAATGCTACCTCACAGATTTATTGTATATGATGACTCTGTACCTGTGGATATGGTGAGATGAGAAAAATTTTTAAGTAATGCTTAAAAAAACTGACGCTGTCCAAGTGCTGAAACGTGCGGAGAGCCGCCGTTTGTAAATTCTTTATCTCCTGTTTGTTACAAATAAAGTATTTTTACAGTACAAACCTTTTCTTACATACATGTAAATTATTTTTTGATGATATTGAATAGCCTTACATTTAAAGCAATTAAAAGCCTGCATTTTTACTTCCATGTCTAAAAGAAAACGGGTTTTAAAGGTTTTAATAAAATAATAAAAATTTCAATACAAGTGAAAAACAACACAATTATTTAACATTAATCTTAAACTGTGGATCTTCTTCCTCCGCTTAGTTTTTCAGTTTACAAGGTCTGTCATCTAAATAGGGATTAGACATAGCGCCAGCGCAACTGGCTTTTAAAGGGAATGAGAGATAAGACTCTCATTGGTTTATTGCACGTTAAGCGCAAAACACACCCATTACTCATTAGGAAAATATGTACAACCCTTTTCGACCGTGCGCTCGGCGCACAAACCATTTTTCCCATCATTAAATTAGCAAAAGTGGCATCGGACAAGCCCATTTAGGCCGTGTGCTTTAGACGATGCGCTTAGATTGTTAAAATAGGGCCCAATGTGGTTTGACGTCAAAACGAGTTCGGGGTTTAAAGTCAATGCCATGTTGTGTTTTGATGTCGGGTTGTGACATCAGCTTTTAGTTGGGTTTTGACGTCAGTTCGACATCAGGTTTTGACCACAGTTTGGCATTGGCTTATGACGTCAGTTTGACTTCTAATTATGACATTGGGTTGACGTTGGACTATGACATCCTTTTGACGCCGATCATGATGTCAGTTTGACATCTAATAGGCTAATGCCCAGCTGCACTACTTCCTTAACTTCAGCCAGCTCCTTGTTAATCCAGAGGTGCGTTCCATTCGACCGTAAGTGGACTGCGAAGTGGACTTCACAGGGTATTCCGCCATCTTAAGTGAGATTCCAATCCGAAGGGAGCGAACATGTTCAGTTCGAAGGGCACTGCGCACGGCATAGGGAATCAGGGAACATCGATACATCACTTCACAGGAAGTGGAGAGCGATAATCACCCAACTGTCATTGCGCGCATCACGTGATCACCAGTCAGAACGGTCAGACCGCTATGCAATTATATGACAATCGTTTAAAAACACACATATTTACACATAATTAACCAAATAAAAGTTTACTTTCATATTTGCATGACAGTTACAGCAGGGCTTCTGTTAATAGTCAAGTAATAGCAGCAGTAGTCAATTAAAGTGTATAATAAACATACGTTTTTCATTACGTAGTACTCAATGTTTTTTTTATTGTATAGTGTACATATTTTAAATGTGATAGTAAATAAAAATTAAAATATAAAATGTAGTCCTATATAAATGTATGTTATATCAATCTGCGCGACCCCGTCGTTGACTTCTTTGATGACGTTTGCAGGCCGTTCCAAATGAGCGGTTATTGTCCGTGAAGTCCACTTCAACTGATATACCGTGCTCAGGGAGTAGGGAGCAGTGAACACTCCGCAGGGACCCTGTCGAATGGAACGCACCTCAGGTGTTCCTGACCTCAGTAGTCACAACAACAATAATCAGACACACCTGGATTAATCAGTTTGTCCAATAATGGCAGACAGGAAACAAGGAGCTGGCTGAAGTTCAGGAAGTAGTGCACCTGGGCATAAAGCCTATTATAACATCAGGTTGATGTCGGGTTATGACATTATTTTGACACCGGTTTTGACGTTAGATTGTTGTTGGTGAACTTCTACATAAACTCATTAGATATAAGATGTTTTCTGCAAGGCACGTGCAAAGACCAATCGCACATTTTAGTTATACAATTAAACACAACTTTTAATGAAAGCAAAGGCAGTTTGTATACACAACACATCCACCTCATCTGCAGTAGATGAAGCCACACTCAGCTGTGCCGAGCCCGAGGCGGTAAAAGATTGCTGTCTGGATGAGTAAAGATGTCTTTCATTACAAGCGCTCTCCTCCTCTATCAAACACATAAAAGCATTTCACTTTGTCTACTCATCCATATCTGTGTGACAAAGGACTAAAAACAGTAATATGTCCAAAGGTCACCATATCTGTGTGTCTGTACATCAGCGAACGGTGAGTAAAGGCACTTTGGCGTAATTGCACGTTTTTTTTTTTTTTTTTGCCGCGGAGCCAAACACATTCAGATAGAAATAAAGAAAATATTCCTGAGACTTGAAAAAGTCAAGGCCAGACAGCAAACGCAGGCACCATTGGATCGATGGTGAGAGAGTCGTTTAGCCCGTGTTGAGCGAGAACAAATTGTTCGAGCAAAAGAATCAATCTGACGTGTCAAGCCTAAAGCTCCTCATCCTCAAAAAATTCCTCTTAGCTGGAAGTGAAGACAGGAGCCAAAACTGTAAAAAAAAAAAAAAAAACGTGGGCGAACATGAGAGGTGAGATAAAGAGGCAATTGTATAATTGCATCAAAAGCTCTTTTCTGGAGAAGTCAGAATTTGTGTATTTGTTAAATTATAACAATTTAATACAATAATCAGAGACTGTTTTTTATCTTTTGTGACTAGTTAAAGGAACACACCACCAGTTCTTCAATATTTTACTATGTTCTTACCTCAACTTAGACGAATTAATACATACCCATCTTTTTAAATGTGTGCACTTTATCTTTGCACAGCGCTTTGTGAATGTGTTAGCATTCAAAACTAAGTGCTCTTCCGCCATACAATATAGTTCTCATTATAGTTTTTATCCCCTTAAAAATTGCTACGTTTTATTTTGTGCCACCATACTTACTCGTGCAACTACTTAACAGTCTTTAAATACGGAAAATATGGAAGTGTTTGGTGGCTTCTAAATTAATCTCTGTTTGGATCCTAAGGAATGAATGGGGCTAGGCTAAATGCTAACACATTCACGACTCGCTGTACAAAGATTAAGTGCACACATTGAAAAAAATAAATATGTATTAATTAGTTGAGGTAAGAACATAGTAAAATATTGAAAAACGGTGATGTTTTCCTTTAAGAAAAATAAGCTTTATATAGGATACATTCTTGATCACCAGTCTTAATATCTTATTACTTCTCATATATAAATATCCTTTTTAAGAATGTTTAGCAATTGTTATTCTGAAAAGAAAAATACTAATTATAAAATGTTTTAGGTGCTGATTTTACAGCAGGATTCAAAGAAAAGGTGAGTGCATTTGAATTAATATTAATGTAATATTACACAATTATAATTGCAAGTGTCTCACTAATAGTCTCTCTTGCAGATGATACTCGACTAATTTATCTCAGCTTTAGTAACCTTAAGGGCATTTGTAGAATGCTGAATGTCGAGAAATAAATGGGTCAGCTCTTCTAAGAGTTTTTAATAAATGACTAACTAGTAAACAGGATTCCTATACCTAGCCAAAGCGAACTTGCTTTGTCCCACAGAATGGGCTGAATAGATATGAGTAATCTGCGCTTCTTCTCAAATCAATGTTCACTTTTGCTTAAATCCATCCACACAAACACATCGATCTCATTCTCTCTGTCTCTCCCCGCTAACGCTGTTAATTAGCATGCCGTGGCTACATCATCTCCCGCGCCAGCCGACACACTAGCACGGCTCTGTAAATATTCCAACTCCTTTCAGAGGTCGATGTTTGAACTGCGAGAGCTGCTTCAGGCTTGGAAGATTAACATCCACCCGTACATGTGATGGTTGTACACATCTACTCCTCTCTGACCTCTTTTCTCTGGATCATTGTGCTATTGGACATTGATGTTAGCAGTGTTCCTCTTCTGATTAGTAGTTCTCTTCCATTGACTTTGGCTCCTCGCCGAGGGAACCGGAGAACTGATCAAAAATCGTTACGCCTGTCTGCCTTTGCTGTTTGTTTTTGCAGCCCTCGTCGCTGGTTGCTGTTATTTAGGTTGCATATGTATCTAAAATGCGTATTTAAACCTCTCTTCATTTTTGCATGAGGTCTTCAAGTTTGTTTATCACGTTACGGTATATTTATTAGATATGTATAATTTGGCAGACGCTTTTATCCAAAGCGACTTAAAGCGCATTATCGAAGCTGATTTTGTTCCCCGTAGATCAAACTCATGACCTTTGCGCTGTTAACGCAATTCTCTACCAATTTAGCTAAAAGATTGAAACTAAGCTACTGGAATGTTAAACATGAAAGCTTTACAAACTTTAGAGATGAAATAGAGATTATAGAGAAATAGAGAAAATTGAGTAATAGAAACTCACAATTGATTCACATTAAAATCACATTTAATTCATATAAGTTAATGTCACATTGCATTCTCAGAAAGTAAAGTACAAAAGCTGTCACTGGGGTGGTACCCTTTAAAAAAAACACATTTGTACCTAAAGGGTGCATGATAGTACCTCAAAGGTACATATTGGTACCACAAAGCTACATATTGGTTCATACCTAAATAGTATAGGACCTTTTTTAAAGAGTAGGGGTGCGCGCGGCAAAAACTTGGGGTTAGTTGTAACACGGACCGTTTACATTGTTGCACAGGGTTGAATGTTTTGTTTTAAATAGTGTTTTCATGCTGCCAAAAAGTGGTCTCATGCAAATTTATGGAACGTTATAATGTTTTTCCATAGAGTTATTGATGAAAGAGTGTTTTGGTGGCATGTACTGTAAGTACATTTTTTCATCATATGTTTTTTTTCGGTTTCTGTTACGTTATTTTAATCAGTGTCTTGTTGAATAAAACCAGTGGCGGTCCTGGCTAGATTTACGCCCTGGGCGAACCATCCCTTGGCCGCCCCCAGAAAAAAAAAAGAATTACCCCCAAACCCCGCCACCAACATGTATTATTTTGTTATATATAATCTTAAATACAAAAAGGTAGCAAGAACAGAGAAAAACATGTAATACAGTACACACACACACACACACACACACACGCTGCTGTGGAAGTATCTGACTCCTCATTTTGGCCAGTGGGTGCTCTAGCTCTAAAATATTTCAGAAGTGCCCCTGAATTAACAATTAAGATACAATTATGTAAGTTACTTATTTCACACATGCATTAGTTACTCAATTAAAATGACCTTAACACACATTTTATTAGTATTTGTTAACATATAAGCATACACTGCAAATTATTTAAAAAGCTATATCACTGTAGCTTACAAAATGCCATGTCAATGTATATTAGAAGTTATTTAAGTTGACACATATAGCGTAAAGCAATAAAAAATTACACAGTCAGGAGGTCTGTGTGAATTTGCACTTTTTGTGTTGCACACACAAACTAGACTGTGTTGCCTATAGAGTGAATTTAGTTGCATGACATGATGCCTCAATTCTAATAGTTGCTAGTTCAGCAAAACTAAAACCAAATACAATCGTATTCTGTGGCTAATAGCAACATATTAGCAAGAGTGCAAGGCTAATATAAATACCCTATATCCTACTGTCACTCACGTCATCACTCATAGAAATCAGCATACCTTTATCTTTTGCCCGTTTCTCCTCATCTTCTTTTCCTGAACCGGGCAACTGAGATGGCTACTTTGGTCTTTTAATTTGATCCATGATGATGAAGATGAAGACTCGACATCATTAACTTTGCATTACATTTTGCCAACAACAACGTCCGTTTTACCCGTCAATCAACCGGAGTCACGTGACGTGAGTCACGTAAGTTAGATGACTCTACAGAATTTTTTTCACATAACCCAATTAATTACATGTTTGTAGGTATATGTCTATGTTAATTTTAGGAATGAAAAATACAATTTATTTGGAAGCAGACGCAGCAGTTTGTGTTGTGTTGCCTCTGGCCTGGGATCAGTCAATCCCTCACTCGCCCCCCTTAAGGCGAGCGAGGGACTTGCAGTCGCAAGTTGATTCCCCGCCCCCCTCACCCGTGCCTTTTCTGAGACGCACACAACTGTGTTTCTCAGCACTAACTTGACATAGAAATGAGCGGTTTTGATATTTTTTTTTTAGGGCGCTCGTGCGCCCTCACATAGATTGCGCCCTGGGCGTTCGCCCACATTGCCCATAGCAAAAACCGGCCCTGAATAAAACATATTAAATATTTTGAAATATGTCTGCAGGTCTAGGCAACTTTTTATGTAGGCTTGAACATATTTTCATTTTAATTGTAATGCTGTGTTACAACTAACCCCTCAGCAATATCGATATGAAAACAGCTAACGTAAGCGTAATTCTTGCCGTTGTTTTAAATAGGCTACACACTTATGATTGCTGGCTGCCAACAAAATAAATGTGCCTGTCTTATCAAAAATTGTGTAAAAAAATATTTTTGTTTTTATCTTTAATATTGATTGAATAAGGTCATTTCAAAGATTAAAATTAAAATGAAATGAACATTCCATAGAAATTGCAGCTGGGTTGCCGGTAATTTACCATAGATTTAAATTTATGTTTTTTTGCTGGCAACATTTTGTTCAAAGTTAAATAAACATTGAACATTTATAAGCCTTTGTCTTTACAGAGTAAAACAAAAAAACAGCATCACGCAAAACATTCTGGGATACAAAATCTGAAGCAAAAAACAGAAAAAGTTTGATGATGATTTCTGGTTCCCAGAATGCTTTGAATGAGGCTGTTATTGTATATTTTTATTCTGTAAAGATAAAGACTTGTTAATATTTAAATTTTGTTTAACTTTGAACAAACTCTTGCCAGTAAATAACATAAATTTAAATCTACGGTAAATTACCGGCAACCCAGCTGCAATACCATTGTAATTTCTACGGATTTTTTTACAGTGAAATGGCTAAATAGAAACAAATTTCAAATGATCATTTGTAGCAGAGATGTGTGTGTTGCTTGTGTAAAAAGTATAGTTAATCAAACTCGAATATTTTTTTAATGGTTGAGCCAAAACCAAAAACGTTAGGTTGTGCCCCGCTCTCCCTTACCGTTTCGGTAACAGCTTTTGTACCTTTATTTCTGACAGTGTGCATAAGAAATAGTTGATGACAAAATTAAATTCTGGTGTCATTTATTTACTTACCTTGATGTTTTGTCTGTTTTTGAGTTTTATAGATTTGTTATATGTAACACATATTGTTATATAAACTGTTGTTGTATAAGCTATGGTGAAGCTATGGCTCTTTAAAATACTCCTTTTGTGATTAATGGAAAAAGCAACAGCATATGGAACACATCACTGCGAGTAAATAATGGAGAAATTCAGCGGATGAACTATTCCATGAATATCTTAGTAGTATTTTATGAAATTTTAGAGAGGAGCAGTAGTTTAAACCATGATTTACGATAACAATATTTATACAATCACTACATTCAAGTCCAATACAGCGATAAAAAACATTAACATTTTAACTTTAAATATAAAAATACAATATTATTTTGGCATTTTTATGTTGAAAAAACGTTCCTCATTTCCAGCGTGCCAGGAAAGCAAATAATCTACCAATTTCTCTATCTGCGCACATCCAAGCATTCAGAGTAAGTGTGGGAGAAATAAGAAGAATGAAAGTTTGAAGTAAAAAGAAGGTTAAATAAAAATGCGTAGAAATCAAGCTGTCGCTGGTGTATGTGGAACCGAAAGCAGGAAGACACCAGTCCTGATTAATAGAAATTGCAGCAGGAGATCAGAGCAGCATTAGGCTGACAGCGAGGAGGATGCCAGTGAGAAGCTGAAGACTCACAGGAAGGCTGTGTGCCTGAAGAGGCTTTAATTGAATTTGAAAGGGGTGCCATTTTCTCCACGCAGCGAAAGAGTTTCGTTTGTGGGCGGAAAGTGTTGGCCTGTATTTATTTATTCATTCGTCTTTTTAAAAACCTCTTCAGACGTCTCCAACAAAGAGGGGAAGGTTCGGGCTGGAAATCAGGGAACAAAGAATGATTTATTATCCCCACCATCCACTTCGGTTTGTTTTAAAATATCTGTTGTTAAGTTTACTGGTCTGATGCTTGTCCATTAGTTATAGGGACATTCTGTTCTGTCCCTGCTGATTCACTATAGCCAGTGTGCCTTTGCTATTGGAACACAGAGTCTAATGTGACAAAAGAGAGCCATTTTGGGGAAGTGTGGCTAGACGTGCTAACAAGCTGTGTAACTCAAGTTAACTTCACTCATTAAAAGTTGGTTCTTATGGTTCTGTCACAAGTTTCAATGTATTTTGACTAATAAGTCATGTCTGTAGTACCTGGACAGTTAACTCTTTCCCTGCCAATGACAGGTTTTTCCAGCAATCTGTATTTCCGCTATTATCCACCACGTGGTGGTCCCAAGTTATAAAACCCGGAAGTTTTAAACGCTGTGTATGTTTTAATCATGAATCTGATATCTATCAAAATTCCTTTACAAAAATGATTTCAGGTTGTTTGCTCAAAATGTTGTCTTTTTCAAGAAACCTACCCATATTTGAGAGGTTATAAAAGAGAACAAATGAATGTAGGATGAAACATATACACTCACCTAAAGGATTATTAGGAACACCTGTTTAATTTCTCATGAATGCAATTATCTAATCAACCAATCACATGGCAGTTGCTTCAATGCATTTAGGGGTGTGGTCCTGGTCAAGACAATCTCCTGAACTCCAAAAGGAATGTCAGAATGGAAAAATAATTAGCATGGTTGTTGGTGCCAGACGGGCCGGTCTGAGTATTTTCTGTTCAGCTACTGGGATTTTCACGCACAACCATTCTAGGGTTTACATAGAATGGTGTGAAAGGGGAAAAACATCCAGTATGCGGCAGTCCTGTGGGCAAAAATGCCTTGTTGATGCTAGAGGTCAGAGGAGAATGGGCCGACTGATTCAAGCTGATAGAAGAGCAACTTTCACTGAAATGACCACTTGTTACAACCGAGGTATGCAACAAAGCATTTGCGAAGCCATAACATGCACAACCTTGAGGCGGATGGGCTACAACAGCAGAAGACCCCACCGGGTACCACTCATCTCCACTACAAATAGGAAAAAGAGGCTACAATTTGTACGAGCTCACCAAAATTGGACAGTTGAAGACTGGAAAAATGTTGTCTCGAGTCAAAATTTGGCTTAAACAGAATGAGAACATGGATCCATTATGCCAGGCTGGTGGTGTAGGGGATGTTTTCTTGGCACACTTTAGTCTCCTTTCTGCCAACTGGGCATCATTTAAATGCCACGGCCTACCTGAGCATTGTTTCTGACCATGTCCATCCTTTTATGACCACCATGTACTCATCCTCTGATGGCTACTTTCAGCAGGATAATGCACCACAAAGCTCGAATCATTTCAAATTGGTTTCTTGAACATGACAATGGGTTCACTGTACTAAAATGGCCCCCACAATCACCAGATCTCAACCCAATAGAGCATCTTTGGGATGTGGTGGAATGGGAGCTTCGTGCCCTGGATGTGCATACCACAAATCTCCATAGACTGCAAGATGCTATCCTATCAATATTGACCAACATTTATAAAGAATGCTTTCAGGACCTTATTTAAAATCTATATTTAAAATGTTTTAAAACTTTTGAACGGCAGTGTATTTTTTATGAGTTACACAGTTACATTATAAGTTACAGTATATGTGTGTGTGTGGATGTTATTAGTCTGTGCTGAAGTAAAGGCATATGTTTGCTCTTACAGAAGCAGGGAGGAAGTTTTTTTCTCCCATTAGACACACTCCCATTCCCTTAATTAAGACAGGAAGAGAAAGAGACAACAGATAAAATTGCACACTAAACTAAAGCAGCCAAACACACAGACATCCATTAGAGGCATCCAACAAGAGTTGGCTCAGGGTTATTAAGACACAAGTCTGGTGCGTTGCATTGGCAGTGGTCTTAAAAGTCTCAGCAGGAAACCGCAAGGTTGTGGCCTGATGCAAAATACTTGTGTTTTGACCATTTTGGTTGTCTTTATGCATTCTTATGACTGTCATTAACAAACGGCAAATGTGCCTTTTTGTTATACAAGCGTTTTGTTTTTGTCTAAAGTGGTAAAATTTGCATATGTAGTGGTGTTAGGGGAGACTCCGGGAAGGAAATGTGCTCTTTTTGACTTGGGCCAGTAAGCAAAACTATAGCAATCTACCAGAAACGGCATAGAAAGTGCATACTTTATAGGAAAACACTTACAACTGTGTTATTTCTGCTGTTGAGTTTAGAGGAGAAATCTGCATGCGCTTTACATTTAGGAAATGTTGTTGTGACAAATTAAATAGTTTTTGGTGATGATGCATTGAACAACAAAAGTCTGTTTTTTTTTTCTTTTGTAAACAAAGATATTATTCCATGAGTTCGAAATTGGGATGACTCATATCTTTTTGGAATAAATAAAATTTAATGAATTTGGTTTGCAGATACACTTGACTGATCATAGTGTGCTACGAAGCCAATTAAATGTGTGAAGAAAGTTGGAAACATGGATTTAATTACCTGTTGTTGGAGAGGTAATTCAAACGTAGCAGGTTGCTTTGTATTAGGTTAATTACGTTCCAACCCAAAAATATTGTTCCTCACACTTCATTTACTCTTGCAAAAATCCTCACCTACCATGGCTTAAAAAAGCCAGATCCTCCTCATCAAGTAAGTGGTATTGTTTTGTGCTAAAATTGTGTTGTTTTGTACTCTTTGAGCACTTTTTTTCTGTAATCCAGATTGAGTCGTACCTGCTAATATGGATTTACAGAGACCGAGTTCAAGTCCCAGTATCTTTACAAGTGGAAGCAAGAGCTTCTTTCTTTGACTTCCAATTGACACCGAACTCAAAGACCATCTAATCTCCACCTTGCAGCTTGTTACACATGAAAGAGATGGAGAGCTAAAAAGAAGTCCATTTCTTATTTATGGGTTCATTTGGAGGGCTTTTCATGCAAACTATTTAAATCCTATTGCAGCTCACCAGGATCTTTGGCCTCACGCTATAGTAACCAAAGAGAAACTTGACTTCAAACATCACTACGCGTCAGATCAGATTATGGGCTTAGTGAAATCTTAAAAGGAAGGCATATGTAGATACTGTATGTGCGTTTGTGTATGCGTGTGTGCGCGCGTACTCTTCTGTTTATTTGAGGTCAGACGGCTTGATCCGAAATGAAAGTGGTACCGTTATGTTAATTGACAAGTCTTATTCCATCTTTTTAGTAAAGTCTCAGCAGGGAAACCACAAAATGCTTTTGATCTTAGACTTGTGATCTTAATTTGTTTATGGGAGTGTCATAAACTAATATGACTTTGTGTATACGGTAAACATATGATACAATTTTCATATTTGATATGAAACATAACCACAGGTTGTAATAAGCTGCTGATAAGGGTGCTTATCCCTTAAACTTACTTTACTTTACTAACTTTTTCGCCGCCATTGACGAGATATCTTGTCAATCAAGAGGAAACGCTTCCCTGCCAATGACGAGTATTTCCGGCTTTCCGCAATACCGCTAATATCCACCAGGTGTCGCCCTTCCGCAACTTTTTAAACCCGGAAGTATTGCCCTATGACAAGTGGCTGCATGTCCGTGTCTGTTTTAAAGATCGCTCTGAATGGGATCTCTATGAAAAGTCCGTCACAAAAATGGAATTATCTCTGCTTTTTGCTCAAAATGTGGTGTTTTTGCAGAAACCTACCCATATTCAAAAGCTTATTACAAAAGAACTACTGAAGGTAGGATGAAGCGGGTTTTTTGTTTGAAAGCAGAGGGTCTGTTCTTTCATTTGGTATATTGTATGTTTATATATTTAAAGAAGAACATTTTCTGGAAGTCATTAAACTTTTGTGAAAATCATGAAAAACGCTGGCGCTGGCTGGCAACTTTTTTTTAAATGCTGGCGGCGAAAGAGTTAATAATCGGCTACTTGCAGAAACAAACTATAAGGTCGTTATTTTTGGAGGACAGCCCTCTTTTGAGGTATTAAATAAAACCCAACATGTTTTCTGTCCAATATTTACCCAGGCTTGGGTTAAAAACAACCCGGCACTTTTTTAGGTTATGTTTACACGGAAACGATCTGAAAAGAAAACGCAAAAGTGACGTTGCGTTATCACTTTTTATTCCTCGTTTATACGAGCGTTTTGAGGGGGAAATCTGTGTGCATATGGTGACGCAAAACTGTGTGATATTCAATGTAGTATGCAGTCCAGGCGGCTAGGTGGCAATGTGAAGCAATTACACACAACAACACCAAGTCCACACGCCTGCTTACAACCTTCTTCCTTGTTCTTCCAGGTCTCATCCAAAGCCGTCTGGTTTGCCTCCGACGAATTGGCGCATCAACAATTTGATGGGGGTAATTAATGCACCTTCTCTGATTATTAATACTAGCTGTGAATATTTCGTACAACTGCTGGAAAGACTCTTGTATATTTATCAGAGCTGCTATGGCAACTTGAACGTTCGACGTATGGAAATAATTCGACATGTTTGTTGTTATTTTCCTGAACTGTGACGTAAACGCGTACGCGCCGAGACCCATCGTAAGCAGACTTTTGTGTTTTTACCCTTTAGATGGGGAACATGATAGTGGATCGTTTTTAAGATTTCCACTCTGGAGGGTGGTTTCCCTTTTTTGCGCTTTTAAGCCCCAAAACGCCGTCGCCGTGTAAACGAAAGGCACATTTGTTAAAATATTTTTGCGTTTTCACCCTCGAGCTTTTTCGTGTTAACAGGCCCAGAACAAATTTTTGACCTGTTTTTGTACAGTTTAAATTTAGCCACATCCTTGCAATCACTTACCCTACACTGCAAAAAATTCTTAGTATTTTTGTCTTTTTTTTTTTTTTTTTGTAAAAATATCTAGAAATTCTTAAATTAAGATGCTTTTTCTTGATGAGCAAAAAAACCGAAGAAAATAAGTCTAGTTTTTAGACCAGAAATATCAAATTTAAGTGACTTAAACAACCAAAAAAAAATGTGCATAGAACAACCAAAAAAATCTGCCAATGGGGTAAGCAAAAACATTAAAATTCAAGAAAAACTAGACATTTTTGTCTAAAAACTAGACTTATTTTTTGGGTCGTTTTGCTCATCACACTGCAAAATATTATTTTCAAGAAAATATTTTCTTAGAATTTTTGTCTTGTTTTCGGTAAAAATATGTACAAATTCTTGAAGTGAGATGCTATTTCTTGATGAGCAAAAAGACTCTAGAATGTAAGTCTATTTTTAGACCAAAAATATTAAATTTAAGTGATTTTGTGCATAAAACAAGCAAAAAATCTGCCAATGGGGTAAGCACATTTTTTTTTTATTTTTCTTGAATTTAGTGTTTAAGAAAAATTTTCAAGATTTTTTGCTTACCCCATTGGCAGATTTTTTTGCTTGTTTTATGCACAAAATCACTTACATTTGACTTATTTTCTTGTGTCGTTTTGGCCATCAAGAAAAAGCATCTTCATTTAAGAATATTTTGATATTTATACTGAAACCAAGACAAAAATACTGGGAGTTTTATCTTGAAAATAATTTTTTTGCAGTGCAATTATTTATACTGCATTGGGTATCATTTATTTTTCCTCAGAAAATGTCAAATTCTGTTGTGAATATGTGTTGATTTGATGAATCTACAGTAATGGTATCCTATTGAAAATATTATGTTTGAGACTTCAATATGTCGTACCATCTGCCACTAAACGGCAAGGTATACAGGTGAAATTATTACCATGAAGATGCCCGGAAAGCATCAGTCATTCTGGCTTTAATAAAATCTCCCCTGTATAGAGCCGAGTAATAGCTCAGCAGTCACGTGGCTTATATTGATCTAACCTTGGAAAGATACGGTCTGACCCCTTTACCTGTCAATCAACCAGTACTGGTGTGAAGGGAACTCAAAATGCCTCTCAACAAACCTCATGCATACAACAACGGGATTATGCACAACACAAGCACCGGATCTATAGTATCTTCACAAAGAGACCCCAATAATTTACTCAGGTCAAACTTTCACTCCGGAGAGCTGCAAACAGCAAATCTGTGCAGCCAAACCCCTCTTTTCAACGCTCTCTCATAACTTCCAGTGATACAGAGTGAATAATTTAAGATTATCTTAATATATGTGCGAATGGAGAGTGGCGGATGTCCCTTATCGATGTGTCTGTATTCATCGCATGGGGCGGCGTTTTAAGCCGTATGAAGGAAGTCACGGGGTTAGAAAAGAGACAAAGTGTCTTGTCATCTCCACTCCCAACGTTTAATGTCACTGGGCTTTGTGCGACCGTCCGACGCATTGCACATTGCTAGCCCATGTGCTGTCTCTCTCCGGCTGACACATGATATGACTCTATCGAAATTATTCGCTGCAGAAGGTCCCCGTACACATTAAGTAAAGTTCAAGTGGAAGCTGGGGGATTTGATCGTTCTGATACCCTCCCTCTTTTTGCACCCCTTTTTTATTTATTTCTCCCTCATTCGTCTTCTTGTCATGAACCCTTTCATAGCTTTGAAGAGCTCTTTCTTCATCTTTTTTAATCAGTGATGTCTTTGTTTAATGATTCATTAGTGTAAAGTTAGTCAGATGCTTTAATTGTAGCAGGGAACTGCAATATTGACTGGAGATAGAGGATGTTTATTTTGTTTTAAGTAATCTCTTCTGAATTAAGGATGCATTTTTTTCTTTCTATTATTGTTATTATTATTATTATTATTATTTTATTGCAGTTCATTTTTTAAGCCTCCAGAAGAATTTTTAACTTCCATCTGGCATTTGCATTAAACGTCTGCTCTGCACCAAAGCCAAAAATCCATAAGTAGGAGTTTTTAAAAAGATGAATCATTTTAGTATTTTGCCTGGAGATGTTTAAGATGTGGCTGATTTTCTAGCAGTTGGTGGCCAGACATTCATGGTAATGCTGGTATAATTAAAAATAAATCTTATTTAGTTACCAACACAGTGTGGGACTGACTTGTGAAATAGACCTGTGGGGAATGTAACTTATAATCTTCTCATAACACACCAAATTACCTTGGCATGCTCTGAGGTATATTTCCATGATTTTACCAACTTTTCCAATCTAATTTTTTTTTCAAACTTTGCTTTCCCCAGGTACTGTAACTGGTTTGCCCATCCGGAATGGCTGGTCTTCCCTGGAAGTTAAACAAAAAGGGCTGCTGTTAAAACCACTCAACCTTGTGGACATTGAGCATCTGTGATACCATCAACTATGCACTTTCGACAGTAACATGAATCTCACTTTAAAAATAAATGATTCACCCATAAATGAAAAATTTCAATTACTGACCCTTACATCAATTTCAAATTTCAAAATACTGGGTTGTTTTAACCCATTGTTGGGTCAAATATAAACATTTTCAGCTGCCCGGCTCCTCCCTTTTTAACCCAACGTCGGGTTGAAAATAACCCAGTATTTTTTTACAGTGCATACATTATGAAAGTAATGTTTTAATAATTTATGAACTCCTCACTAGTCAGGAAAGTTAAAGTTAACTTTCAGATTAATTAATCCTCAAAATTTAGGTGCAACAAGGAATTTTTACAGTGTATACAGGGTTGTTTTAACCCATTGTTGGTTCAAAAATGCCCATTTCCTTGGTTAATTTAACCTTATACTTGGGTATGTCCATATTTTTTCACAACAAGTTTATAAAGTTTATAAAGTGAGAAAGTAAGTCAAGATTTTGGTTTGTAACCTATAGGAAAAATCTATTAACATAACCTGTAGGAAAAACCCACACTGTAAAAAATATGCCGCATTTTTGTGTCAATGGCGTGACATTAATTATTTTGTGTCTATATGATTAATTTAATAAAAATTAAATACATTTGCAGATTACTTGCACACATTCTCTTTTTGAGGAGCAAGTCTAGAATTTCTGGTTTTATTTTATTTTGAAAGAATATTTGAGGGATAATTGCAAAAAAATGTCAATTAACTAGTTTTTATATATATATATATTAAAATATAAATATTCTAAAAAATGTGGAATAAAATATAAACATATAGTTTAGTGTAATATAATTTTTACATAAATTTGTACATCATTTGTCAAAGATTATTTAGAAAATAGCTGTTTTCAGCATATGTCCGGACAAATAGTACAAAAAAAGAGTAAAAATATACATTTAGTAACAACTAATAAAATGTATTTTCATGTGATATTTATTTATTTTTTGATGATTAAGTTACATGCCATCTAGTCTCGCGTGAGGTCTGGTGTTTTTCGCTGCTTTTTCTGGACAAAGCCCGCCCACGAGCTGTTTGACCGACATGTCAAACAACCAATCACAGTTTGTTTCATCTAGCGTCACGTTTCGGACTCTCCACAATAACGAGCCGGCTGGCAACAAGTCAGTTATTTAAATAACCAGACGCAACTAAATCTAAATAAACAACATTACTCACCATAGAACAACGTTGTGCACTTAATCAACAGCCACACCAATGAGACGCTCCCGTTAAATGTCTGTTTGAAGCATATCTCTTCACTTTTTAACACCTACAAGCAATTCAGGAGAACCAAACTTTTTGACTCCACTAACTGCCTCAAGCAAAACTCTTGGACGTCTTTTAGAGAGTCTATTCTGCGAACTTTGCATATTTTTGAGAATCCAATGTTTAGCTGATCATGATAACTGCTCATTATTATCCACGTGAACACGACTGATTCTCTTCCTCAATGGAACGTCAGAGCTTTGTTTTCCAGGGACCGAAACTAATCGCGGCACTCGCTTCTCCTGGAAATCCGGTTTATTTCAACCAATCAAAGACGACTTTGACATTCTCGCAGGGTTTCCAGAAAGGTGTACAAAAAACATCAGATGTTTAGCCAACAGTCTGTGGGCTTGACGTCTGAGGCTGAGACTACATGCCATCAAGGTGGATAAAATATTTAAAGGCGCTCTAAACAAATCTGTGAGACGTCACTTTTTGTTGATGTTTAAACTGTTTTCAAACGAACAGAGCGTAGCTAACTCCTCCCCTACCCCCTTCCTTCCGTGCTTTCATGAACGTGTCCAAACCCCACCCCAAAATCCTTCATGTGGTTTATTGGCTGGAACACTTTGTTTTGTTTCGTGGTGCTAGGTTTGGCCACTGTGTTTTTATTGCAGTTTGTTGAGCCTGGCCTGTCTACAGAGATCGCGTTTTTTACAGTTTGATCAGCGGACAGGCAGCAAGCAGATAGTGAGGAGATGTTTGCTGTATGTAACAAAATTTCTCATTCTTTGGCGCAATTGGCGGTTACACCATTTGACATTTTCAGGTCCATTCAGTCGTAACTTTCATAAAAATGGTGCAAACGTAATAAAATTAACATAAATAGTCTATGTGCATTGAACTATACCTGCTGCATGCTTTTAAAACTATTTTTAAAAAGATTTTTGAATTTCTCATCATGTCAAACCGTTTTTGTCACTGACCCTTTTGTCAAATTAACATATATTTTATGTTTCTTTACATTAAAAAATTAAGTTAAACAATTTTAAACTTGATTTTATAAGTTATCTTTATAACTTTAATATAATAAGTATATTAAGCCAAAACTTAAAATGGTAGATTGAATTGACTCGCAAAACCAAGTTGTTTTAACTTTATGCTGCATATTTTTTACAGTGCCGTGTAAACCCAGTGTAATGTGGATCTGTTCATAGCATCTGTTAACCTGTAGGAAGCAGTTTATCTTCTCTAATAAACAGGATGTGAGATACATCGCCCATGATAATAAAATGACATAATTGACCAGGCTTGACTTTCCATATGCAGCCCGTGTATGTGCCAGAAATCAGATTTCCTTTCATTAAACAGTTTAAAACTCTATCGCATCACAGAGTCGCACAGTTCTTGTCAACTGTATATACTGTAATCTATTAGTCTAAATAATAAAGATTTTTACTTACGTGGAAAAGATGCAGAATGTATCTCTGTATAGTTTTATCTCCTGGACATTAGTGAGGAGGTATAAAGACTGCTCATATTGCCTGCTGAGTTGAAGTGAAAGTCATATCTGTAAATCCAAACAGCAAGATCTGAATAAATAGCCTACATTTCTCTGAAACTATTTTAATGTTTATGAATTTAGAAAAGGTTTTCCATTGACGGTGTAGATTAGAAGATCGATTTTGGGGACAACTTTAAAAAGTAAGTTACCTGGTTGCCTTAGAATTTGAGTTAATTGTTGACACAACCATTTTTACAAACTTTTTTGAGTCAAGTTAAATGAACTCAACATTTTAAAGGCAACCAACTTACTTTTTTAGCTTGAACTAACATTTTTTGTAAATGTAAATGCAAGTTATTTTTTAGACTGTATGGTGGAAAGTCATAAGCCCTTTTACACAGACATTCCGGAAAATACACAGGAAAGGCATCCTGGATTTTTCCGGGATCCTTCAATTTTTTGTTCATTCACACTGCCATGATTACCCGGCATCTGATGGTCCCGGAAAGACACGTGACCTGTTGAAAGTCCCACCCTCTCTTCTACGCAACGTCTGAAGTTTGCATATTATTTATTATTTCTCTCTCTAGAAACCACTCACATGCATTTTTGTTTATGATAAGACTATAAAGGAACGCGTGACGTGCCGTTCTAATGCTGGCGAATGTTCTCAGGTTCAGAATGGATATTTGACGATCTCCCTGATCTCTGCTTTAATACAGTTTTTAGACATTTCTCATCGTGATTGTTTAAAGCAGCGGTTCCCAAACTTTTTTTCCTGCGCACCCCCTTCTATGTCCCGACCGGGTTGGCGCACCCCCAAACCCCACTTCAAAAAAAAATAAAGACTCGCCATAAAGACACATGTTTAATCATGTGCAAATAACCTGGGGCCGGTTGCAACAACCGGACGTAAAGAAGTTGGGTGTAAGTCCTACGTCGGGCTTAGCTACGTCTGACATTGTGAAAAATATTTACGCCTGTTGCACCATCTGAAACTACGACTAGACGCAGCTACGCTCAGCGTAGATGATGCGCGCCCCCGTGTATGCGTTTAATATTTAGACACCATTCGAGTTTCCTATGGTAAGAAACGTACTTACTGCCGCCAGCTAATAGATGACATATGAGAGCTTTCCTCATGTTTACCAGTGCGGTCTCCCTCAAGAGCGTGCGTCACGTGCAGACCCATCAAACACATTCACAAAAGCCTTTACAGTTCGCACAAAAGGTGTATAATAGTTTGCAGATTCATTATAACAGCTCAAGTTTCAAACAAAATTAAATGAAAGCTTTTAATAAGTTCTCTACAGTGTCTTTGTAAGTATTTATGTATTTTATTATAAAATTCATTGCCGGTCTCTCTACCATGCATGAACATTGCTCGCGTATCCTGTGCATTAGACACACCCATGTCTCGTCCCATTTGATTATTTCTATTTTTACCATAGAAAAAAGTCTCTCTCTCTTGGTCCCTCTCCTCCTTCGTGACTAACAACTTTATCATAAGACGTCCCACTTGACAGTTTCCCTGATTTCAGCCAGTTAAGCATATTTATAATATGGAATGAATGAAACGAGTTGACACGCATATAGCGACTGCAGTGCATAACAGAAGAGCAGCGCGTAGAAAAAGACAGCAGCTGTCTTCTACGTTTCTATCAAAAACTAAAAGTATAGTTTTTTATTTAAAACAAAAGCGATTACAAAGGAAATGTTTACTGTTCATGTTTTTTATTCGTTTATTGTATGGAAAAATCACACTTAAAGAACCAGACCGCCATTAGATTTTTCCACTCGCGCACCCCCCGGTGGCAGCTCGCGTACCCCTGGGGGTGCGCGTACCACACTTTGGGAATCCCTGGTTTAAAGGCATTTAAAATATATATTTTAAGGAGCTGAACGATATATCTTGTTGGAATGACATGCGGGTATTTTCTTTTATTATAGTTCAAATGAGCATGTGACGCGATATTCTTTAATGCTGCTGAATGATCTCTGTTTCAACGCAGTAAGTGACGAGCTAACTTACCTGATATCTGCTTCAGTCCAGTTTGCTGACATTTCTCGTCGTAAATGTTGTAAATCCCTCATTTTAAAGAGTTGAACCAACTTCATGTTGCCATGACACGCTCGTCCACACTACGGCACGTGCGTCATTGTTTATGCGCCTCATTTATAATTTCCTGATAACTGCGTCAATATAGTTTGCAACATTTCTCATGGTGAATTTTTATGTTATCTCTCATTTTAAGGAGCTGAACCATAACTTTTGTTGTGATGACGTGTGCGTCCTCACTACGATATGCCCATTACGGCATTGTTTCGGCTTCTTGTTCACACAAAGGGTTTTCCGTGTATCTGACTAGGTCCTCTTTCCAGCAACGATCCCAGAAGATTTACGGGACGAGTTTGTGTTCACACAGACACTTGTCTGGCAATTTTACAGGTATTTTCTGGTACCAAAGGTCTGTGTGAATGGGGTTTTACTGTGAAACTGAATTGGCATGCTTATTAGGAAGGATCTGAACATCAATCTGATGAGTCAGTCTCAATAAAATAAACAACAAACACTTAAATAAAATAAAAAAAATAAATTCTTAATTCCTTAAGACATGCTGAGTTCATTTTTCACCCAATATATATTTGTTAAGATATATTCTGCAAACTGTTCTCAATATATAATGTGTCAACAAAACCATATTTATGTTTGTTGAGAATCTATCCTGTGGCCTTGGTGTTGCCAGCGTTTCACTTTACCAGTTGATTTGCAAAAAATCAGCATATACCTTTAATCATGAATAATGTGATATGTTAAAAACATACTTGACCTGTAAATGCTGCTTGCAGTTGTATTTTGCATTTAGTTTGACCAACTTTACATACATTAGTGCTTATTCATATCTGTCCATTTAGTGATCACGGCTTTCAAATCAAGCTGAAAGGGCAAACGCATTTAAAAGTTGCTTTTAATCCCCAGCAACATCTACATTGACTTTATAAACTGTCATTCTGGGAAATATCCTTTCACCTCGGAGCTCCTGAATAGTAGCACATCTCTACAATGTGGTGTGCTTATACAGTGTGTGTAGGTGTGAGGTTATATAGGTTGGTATGTGTGTGAATGTGTACTGTATGTGTGTGCAAACACACAGGAGATTTGTAGGAGAAAGGTCAGGTGAATGATTTATATACATTAACATGTACAATACGAGCGTATACTATACACGTGTAATAAAGAGTGTGCAAATTCCAGGAAGGCAATTTGGATTTTTATTTCTCTTTCAGGACCAAGGTTGAAGTTTTATAATGTACAGTAATGTCAGTGATGAGCACTACATGGACATGTCCAGATCCTGTGTGTTATTCATCCTTCTTGGTTGTTTAGATGCCTGTCCGCTATTGGCCGTATCACATTTCCATTGATGTGTAAAGACAGACTCGTACACCAGGGAAGCATTGGGATGGGAAGCAATCTGACAAGTCTTGAAAACACATTTAATTGGCTGCAGAGATGCTAGAGGTGACTGTCATCGCACGACGTGCGCTTCTGTTTGCGTGTTTGTGCGGGGGAGTGCGCACGCGATGGGGCGTTCGGGGGTTGTACCGATGGGACTTTGCATTTGTACGGAGACTCCAATTAGGAGATGAGCTGAAGGAAAGCCTATGGAAAAAACACTTATGAAAAGATCTAACATCACCACCACTTGCATATATTTACCCACACAAATAGCCTCGTGTGCGAGGGCTTAGCCCAGTCAGATCTACGAATACAAACACTTTTGTGCCGTTTTTGCCTGAAAGATGTTTTAGCAGGTAACTCATAAATATGTATATATTCTGTGGCCACAAAAGTATGACGGAACATCAAAGTGTCTTTTTTAATAAAGCACGAAAAAACATTTCATTAAAAGAAGCACAATAGGTGTCCAAAATGTTATGTCATACATCTACTAAATCTCCAAAGCATCAGTTGTTAAAAAATCATTGTACCAATAAAGTTTGTTTATGAAAAAATCTAACTTTTTAAGTCTTAAAATACTGTTTTTGCCTCTATATGCAAAGTTGTCTTTATGTTATGTATTTCAGGCTATTATTTGTATATCTTCTTGTGATTCTGTTCACATGCACGAGTCGCCCGGAAGCATTAGTCTTGTTTGTGTCCTCAAGGGAATGGAAGCTCCTCAGATCAATAAAACAGCATTGGGTGGTGCAAAAAGACCAGGGCACAACTTCTGATGGGGTGGGATCTATTTATTTTACCCCCAAGATCAGAGCGTTGTGTTGGGGAGACTTCTTCCACGGGGGTTTTCACAGCCTTGATGCTTCTGGGAAAAAACAATTCGATCGATAATGCGGAGTAGTTGAGATCTCTGTGGAGGCATATTGTATCTCCAGACGTTTCTCCTGAATGCTTCCCTTCTTTCTTGCAGTGTTTTCTCTCTTGGTTTGCATGTATTCACAGTCAGGAAAAGCAGAAGAGGATAATGTTCAACTGTGATGGTCAACGATTGCTTAGGAGGCGCACTTTGCCAGGCAATGATTGGATGAATGAATAAAAAGACAAATAAGCATTGCTTGTGCATTCCCATGTTGCAGCTACATGTAGCTGTATTTTTTACACAATTTACTTATCTGTTTAACGCTGTTTTCACTGTCCTCAAAACGGGCTGCATTGTTCTACAAAGTCCCTTGTTTAGAAATACGTATCGAGATCTGATTGTGTAGCTTGTTTAGTGCATTTTAATTCGATAGCAGCTTAGCTTGCTGTTAGCTTAGCTTGCTGGCGGATTTTAGTCAACAAACTGTTCTACAGACATCATTAAAGCAGGAAGTAGAGGGATGTAGTCCAAACAGGCCGTTCGCTGTAAGCTTTGAAAGGCGAATTCTGTTAAAGAGAAAATATATCGCCTGACAGTGAACTTTGAGCTTTATCATTTTACAGGTATTATTTATGCTATTATAGCAACACTAACTAGGGTTTAAAAAATGTGATCAGGAAGAACGAGACCTTTAAAGGATGTTTGGATATTTTCACAGAAAGATGAGATGAAAATACTGATACTGTTCCAGCACCACAGCAAAATGTATTTTTTTCTAAGAAACATCTTATTATAAATGCCCCTACTGTCAAGTCATAATCGCCTTTGCAAGGCACCCCATGCGCTGAACAGCCAGTTTGAAGCAAGTCGCTAATGCACTGCTCTGGACTTGAGCGAGCGGCCCTCATTATAGCAGACCGAGAGTAGAGACCCTCGCCCACCCAGCATCTCCCCTCGTACCCCCTGCCCTCCTCTTCAGAGAACCGGAGCTGTGGGGAGCAGCCGGAGATGAGCTCCGCCAGCTGAAGGCCTCCCACCAGGGCCTCTATTTAATCACGGCCCAGGCAGCGAGCGTGCGTGGCGGGGAACAAAGACACCCTTCAGCCAAGGCCACTAAGGCTTCCACCAGCTCCTGCCGGTGCCCTTTCTGTGTCTTGCGCTTTAGGGGGGAGCCCTCTTTCTATGCCACCAACCGCCGTGCTTTGAAGATGAGAGATGGGTTCTGAAGTGCGGGGTCCCGTTTAAAACTGGCAGATAGGACGGGAAATAAAGCCCCCGTGGGCCTCCCTGAGCACCTAATCGTTTTGTGTTATGACGGTGTATTCTTCTCATTAAAACATCGCCTTTAACCAGAACTGGCGTGGGCTTGTGGTGTGCATTTTAAAAGTGATAAAGCTATTTCCTTCGTTTCCACCCCGAAGCTATAAACTTAAATGCTTGGCTTGAGACAGCGTTCATAATATTTTGATATTCAAGTGCTGTTTTGCTTTTTTAGCCTGTCTATTCTGTCGTAAACCGCCTGTACTTAACTGGATATCAGTGTAGATAGATCTAAGTTAATGTAGGGGATAATGTATAGGCAGCCAGTTGTTGTCACAATAATAAGCCCCAACAGTGTGATCAGGACCGGACGCCAAGGCTTATTTTGCGATAACAACCAGCTGCCTTATTACATGGCTATTTACCTCATAAGTAAGGAACATAAAATATTGATTTTAAATGGTATATTTGCTCATTGTTTACGAATGCAGACCTAATTAATATCACAAAGACATAGTATGAATCCACATACAACAACGTTGGAACGGACGGAAAAGGCCACACACAAAATGTTAGGTTGTTTTAACCCATGGTTTGGTAAAATATGTACAAGCCCAACTGTTGAATTTAATAAACCTAGAATGTATCCATATTTGCCATATTTATCCATATTTGACCCAACCAGGTTGAAACAACCCCATACAGTGGACATCAGTATGAATCTGTCTGTTATAGCTGATCAGTATTGAGAAAACGCATTTCACTGTGAATCTCGTCATCATTAATACCGCACTGACATCTATGCACACACACACACACACACACATTATATAAGTTCATATTCACACTTTTATATTTATTCATATTCCCACAGCTGTGCTTGCTAATCACTTTAAGCTGATCATTAGGCCAGATTTCTCCTCTACTGGAGTGTTTTGTTTAAGGGTTGGCATGGGAGGTTAATGCTGGGGTCTTGGAGAAGGATCAATCATTTCTCCTTGCAGGAGATATCGACCCTTCCGGTCTTTAGGGCCATGAAGTGCAGAGGGAGCTTTCAGCCAATCGGACGGGTCGATAGGAACGTGGCTGGCTCACGCCGGCCTCTGATAGGTTATCACACCCAAGGTTTCGAATGCAGAATGGGTAGATGTACTCAAGAGACGGTTGAAAAAAGACCAAGTGTATGTGGGAACGGAGGCTTAAAATGCAAATGTTTTTTTCTTTAAAGTGGTTACATTATGAGATTTTTTAAAGATTGCAAAAAATGGTTTACCAAAACTAAGTTACGGGGTTAATCTTTTTTCACATTTTGTAGCACTGGGGACCTAATTATAGCACTAAAAAATGGAAAAAGTCAGATTTTCATGATATGACCCCCATGCTTAAGATAGATTTAAGAAGTAATTTAGAAATCCAAGAGAATAGCGTGTGAACATTTGTGAATCATAATTTTGCTTCACTAGTGCCATCAAACGCGACTGCACAAACCATGGCATCTGCCATTGTTAAGGTAAACAGGTAGTCCCGCCCACAACTCTTATCATTGGTTGAGCTGATGTTGATGTTGTTAAATATTCATTCATTATTTATTTAAGTATGTCTTTGCTTTCCCACTCTCTCAACAGGTATCCTATAGTCCAGTTTAATCTATATGTCTATAATTTTCTTTTTACGCAAATTTTGCTGTCTCTTTGTTTGTAAGCCATGACTCTCCAACTCTCATACTACTTTCGTTTCACGCTTATAAAAGCATACAGCCTTTTCCCTACAGACAGGGGTGCAGAAAGTGCAGTCAGGTCTATATCAGCCTTAAGTGTTCCCCAGTTAAAACGTGTCCAGGGGCGAGTTATCTTCAGATCGATCGTGGCGCTGAGAGAAAGGACCATCTTGAGCTGAGTTTCACAGCTGCTGTATATCCAGGACAGCGGGACTTGGAAAACTTTTCTCTGAATTATTCATGAAGACTAATGCACGGGTTGATGTGAAAGGCAATTGTATAATGTCACCTATTTGTGGGGATTTTATTGTGGACTTTTAAGAGAACTGCCACTCAAACAAGTTCACAGGCGATTGTTAGTGTCACAAATACTGTACATACTGTAAACCATTGTCTTTAGTGCCATAAGCTCTATGTCCAATTCCCTTATGTGTTTAAAATAGCGCAATAGCCAACTGTACTGTATATGTAAACCTGCATGTGAAAACCCAGCTAAAGTCATTTTTGTGATTTACAGTTTTTTATATAAAATCATCCTACATAATGTAAAAAACATATAATACCTTGATATATTTAATATTGACTGCGCAATTGAAATCAATGTGCAATCAAAGATTGAAATAAAACTTTGATGCTTCTAATTTCATAAAAAAATATTATGAGACTTTAGTCTGGATTTCACTGACATGTTTACATATTTCTGTATTGTAAAGTATGTGCACTGTGCAAGTTTGCAAATTCTTATTATGTTCCAAAGCATAAATTGGACAACATAACACAATGCATCGACCTTCAGCTTATTTTTAAAATATGATGACAGCACCATTAACAACAGAGATGTAAGCTATATATAGCATAAATCATGGGATGGGGAGTTAAGTCTGAACTGTCTTTGCTGTCTTTTTAACACCACCTTAATGGCACAGCATGGGTTTTAGCAGCATCTAGTGGTAAGATTGCGAATTGCAACCAACCTCAAATTCAAAACGCAATGAGAAGCTACGGTAGCTTCCACAGGACAAACATGTCCTCTGTAGAGCAGTGTGTGTGTTTAGGGCTACTGTAGAAACATGGTGGCAACTTCCATGTAAGGAGACCCGTGGAGTATGTAGATAAAAATGGCCAACATTATTACATGAGAATTCGTACATATTTTACGAGTTGGCTAATTCGTATTAATTCATACAACCACATTCGTACGTTTTGGTACAATTTGCCTT